>NC_141802.1:10236038-10536038 GCF_057944985.1 Cucurbita pepo subsp. pepo | reverse complement strand
GGGCTTTGGTGGGTGAGGCTTTTTAGAGTGCAGTCTATGATTATGATGTGTTATTCAGTCTCAATGAAATTTGCCAAAAGGAGTCCAATTCGAGCCATCTTTTGTTGGATGGATTTGGCACCGAGGATCTTCAAAAAGTGGGAATTTATACTGGGCAGGACGGAAGGGCACTGAAAGAGAAAATCGAACATCTTTACGATTGCCTCCTTTAATTAATCTTAATAAAGCCCAAAGGGCTGTGAAAGAATAGAATAGAATAGAATAGGCTGTTAGGGAGATGGAAGCAAGTCAAGGAATGAATAGCTGTATCCGTATTAATGAATTAACTAATTGCGACAATAAAGCCACTTTTTAGACTCTTTGCATCGGGTAACAAGAGTAGAGTCATAGAAGAGGGCCCTATCAAGGGTAGCCGCTTATTGGAGGTTACGAGACGGCAAAGGAAAAAGGAAGCAGTGAAAGCGTAGAAACTAGAACGAAATAGGCAAAGAATCAAGTCTGCCCCCCGTCTAGTTAATGGGGCTGAATCCCGAACCTTACACAAGAAACTAGATTGAGAAAAAGACATTCTTTCAGTTGAAAAAAGAGTTAGTCGGATAAGATGTAGAAGTAGACGAAAGAAAAGGACTATTATAGTATGAAGCCACTTCCTTTCCCGAGCTAGCTATGTCTTCTTACTGTAAGGTTCCGTTCCCCAGTTCATGAATAATGCTAGTTCCCTAATCGAGTTATTTGATTGAGGAAAGCCCGTCTTTAGAGTCAGTATGAGCCTCTATCTATCTGTTCATCTCTTTTACAGAGTCAAGCTAGTCATTTCCTTCCCTTCCTTCTAGGAGTCATCATTCCCCATTCCTTAAAACTTAAAATGAGTGTCCGCTTGCACTTGTAAGAGTAGGGTAGGCTAAAAGTTGAATGCCCCAACTGTTCAGGTGATGAGTATAACCTTTTTCTAGAAAAGGCTTGAGTCCTTGTAGTCAATGTTCCGCTTGACCAACCAAACCTCATCCCCTCGGAATTTGACTTTTCATTTTCTGCAAGAAAGAATCCACTTTGACCTCTTATCTTGACTGCTACTATCGGCAATTGCCCCGATTAGATTTGCCGATGTTACCAATCCTCTCTCTACCCTATAATGAATTTACCATGGTTTCTGGTTGTACCTCAACCACCCCTCTCCTTTCCTTTCCAGTCGAGCTTCTTCGCCCTCTCACCTCGTAACCTTGGTTTCCCAATTTCATTGCCTTAACCTCGTAAACTCGGTTTCATGTCTTCGACCCTCTCCTCCCTTTTCTTTTCTCGTCTCGCTTCTTCGCCCCTTGACATCCCCTCACCAGATAAAAGAGGTTGAACTGGATAGAAAGGATTAGATAGAAAGGCTAAAAAGAGAGTTATGAAAATAGCCTGTAAACTAGCAAGGGAACACCTGAGATGCCCGGTCAGAGACCTAAAATGCCTGTAGTGTAGTAGGAATGGCGAAGTCAAACTGGATAAACTGAGCGTCTCACTCAAACTAGAAGGGCAAGCCAGATAAATAATAGCATATCCTGATCCCGATCTCCATTCTCTTGTCTATCCATATTCTATATTCTATCCCTAAAGACCGCTTGCTAGAAGAACAAAAGGTGGCCCTCAAAATCGCAAGAGAAGAATCAACACACCTAGATGGGATCCTCGTACCGGAGTGTGACATCAGCTTACATTAGTCTTTCTTCCTTAGGCTCCAATTGAAGATGAATCGTTGTCGAGAGTCAAAATCTCTCTTTCTTATTTAGTATCTACTCCGGCCTCTTGCAGTTCAAAAATCAGAGGTAAGCTGGAGGAATCCCCTTTCCGAAGAGACTGAATGTCAGAACAAACAAGAGAAGGAGAATGTCAGAACAAAATGACTTGTAACTGTGAAGCTATAGGGTATCATACCCTGGGGATTACGAAATAACGAAAAAGTCAAAGTGACCGAGATGCGAGGAAAAAACTTTTGTTTCACATTTTCGGATCCGGAAAGACCGCCTATTTGTTCGTTTACCAGGTTCGACACGAAATCATAAATAAGCTCTACCAAGGATTGCCAAGCATTTGGTACTGAGTTTCCTCCTTCGTTTTTAGTAACAAAATAAACCAGAAGTAGGACCAAACTGAGAGTTAGCAGCATAAAGAAAGAGGGATTTGTGAATGAGAAATAAAAGTTTCCTATATTCATAGGAATCAATGGGAGAATGGCAAATTGCTCAAGTGGGCTGTTGGGCGTAATCGTAAGAAACACTTTTCATTTCATCCCTGTAGTTCCGCTTCTTGCTCGCAAAATGAAGAAAGACTTGTCGGAAATCGCCGGTTGGGTTGGTCCAACCAAGAAAGGCATGGGATGGGAGAGGCAAGCTAAGTGAAATCAAATAAGATACTAGTGCTACTATAGAATCTTATGAAGAAAGCACGGCACACTTTTATCTCCTCCGTCTACAAGGGGAACAGCTTAGCTTACAGCACAGTGTGTTCGCCACCACACCGGCTGGCTGGTGCATTGGCCTTACCGTAATAGGGCCGAGAAGTATGACCCTTCGATTAGAACGCCCCATATCTCGTGACACCCGGAGCGTGGCATTTCCTTTTAGTTAGTCCATCTAACTTCTTCTAACCCCAAAATGCATTCTTTATCAATCAAGTCCCATTCAAATCTTTGAGTGCATTGCCTGTGAAGAAGAGAAGGGCTTTGTATAGACACCCTTGAACCATGTTCGTTGCCCTAGGCTCACCATTATTTCATTTCATTCTATTTATGGGTTCGAGCTCCAAAGAACATATACATGGTCGGCTTACGTACGTCTCATTGACCAAACGATAAGGTATATCCCGCTCCCTCCCCTCTTTCTATAGAGGAGAGATAAAGAAAAAAGAAAGAGATATAGTGATCGTGCCGTAAGACCTTGTTCGTTTCTATTTGAGGTTCGTGATTTTCCTCGGTTTTTTTGACATTACATAAGGTATGATATGAACCAAGAGACATCATTCATACAATATACTTCAATGAAGATGTGAAGAAAATGTTGTCAAAATTATCAAAAGAGGTTGCAATTCATGTCACATTGAAGAGGAATGAAGTTTGATGGTTATAAATTTTGGGTGGGTTACAATTTAGAGTAACTTAGAGTTATTGTATTTTAAGACATTTTATTTACTTTAGGTTACATTTACATAATGGCTAATTATGGCCATTAAGTATGAATGTTACAACTTTTGGAAAAGGTTCGTGATTTTCCTCGGTTTTTTTGACATTACATAAGGTATGATATGAACCAAGAGACATCATTCATACAATATACTTCAATGAAGATGTGAAGAAAATGTTGTCAAAATTATCAAAAGAGGTTGCAATTCATGTCACATTGAAGATGAATGAAGTTTGATGGTTATAAATTTTGGGTGGGTTACAATTTAGAGTAATTTAGAGTTATTGTACTCCTTGATCTTTAGTGCGGATTAAGCCCAACAGATTTCTTTTTTCGAAGTCTCAACGTCCTTGTTGAGAGTCGCTCTGTGAGACGTCCAGTAGTTTCTTTGTCTTCGAATCGTCAGTTTCAGCCCCAGCTTGCCTCGCTGATAAGATAAGGAATCAATACAAGGGGAATAAGATTCGGATTACCTTGTTGATCGAATATCTCAAGGCAAGAACATTGTTTGAGATTCGAATCACTCCACAAGCAAGATCGATCATGTCTAGCTTGAATGATTCTTGTTGATCAAATATCTCAACGCAAGAACACTTGTTTGAGATTTGAATCACTCCACAAGCAAGATTGATCATGTCGAGCTTGAATGATTCTACATTGAACCTAAACTACATAGAATTGCAAGAAAACTTAGCCATTGGCTAAAGAAAAGCACAAATGCTTCTTTTACTATATTTTCTAAGTCTTCTTACAAATACAACATACATGGCTTTATATAGCCTCAAAATGAAACTACTAAAGACATTCCAAAGTTGTAACATTCATACTTAATGGTCATAATTAACCATTATGTAATTGTAACCTAAAGTAAATTAAAAGTCTTAAAATACAATAATGAAATACAATAACTCTAAATTGTAACCCACCCAAAATTTATAACAATCAAACTTCATTCCTCTTCAATGTGGCATGAATTGCTTGATAATTTTGACAACATTTTCTTCACATCTTCATTGAAGTATATTGTATGATTGATGTCTCTTGGTTCATATCATTCTCCACTTCTTCAAGATGATTCGTCTTCGAATCTATTTGTGAAACTTTGCTGCAAAAAATAAGATATGGAAATACAAACGACCTCACAACAATCTCTCACCTGTATACACTCAAGGATTTTTTTAGGCCACTCTGTTTGCACTCATTCACACAGAAACTCTCAATCTCACCTCTCAAAATTTTGAATAGAGCAAAAATTGAATTTTGAACTCTGGGTCGATTAAAATCTAAAAAGATAAAAGTAAATAAAAATCAAATTGAAAAAAGATGCAAAGGAAACATATATCCGATCTTGAGCCTGAAGCTCTGATACCAAATGATAAGATAAGGAATCACTACAAGGGGAATAAGATTTGGATTACCTTGTTGATCGAATATCTCAAGGCAAGAACATTGTTTGAGATTCGAATCACTCCAGAAGCAAGATCGATCATGTCTAGCTTCAATGATTCTTGTTGATCAAATATCTCAAGGCAAGAACACTTGCTTGAGATTCGAATCACTCCAAAAAACAAATTGGGATGTGAGACAAGCTATGTTATAGAGCCAAGTGCAATTCAATGTGAATAGACAGCACACTCAATACATAAACAAGGGTATTGAAGGAGCAATCCAAATAACGACAAATAAACGAATTAAAGAAAGAAAATGATTAAGGACTAATTTAGACATAGTAACATATGAGAGTTACATATAATAATCAAGAGGAAAAAAGAAAGGCATTTAACATCAATATGCTTTCTTTCTTTCAATGGTTTTTTTTTTTTTTTTTCTTATGGGCAAAATCTAATCAATTTACCAACAAGAAAATTGATTTAGAAGATCTTAAAGAAGAATAAAGTGTTGATAAGATCCAGATCTAGCACTTTAAAGAACATAAAAAAATGTATATATTTTTTTTTTGTTATATATTTTTGTGATAGAATATGAACATTCTACACAAACTGAGAAAAAAAATAATAATAGGAGAATTAAAAGAGATAAGCGCAATGAAACATATATCCGATCTTGAGCCTGAATGATATGAACCAAGAGACATCAATCATACAATATGCTTCAATGAAGATGTGAAGAAAACGTTGAAATTATTACAATTTAGAGTTATTGTATTTCATTAATGTAGTTTAAGACTTTTAATTTACTTTAGGTTACAATTACATCATGGTTAATTATGGCCATTAAGTATGAATGTTACAATTCTTGGAATGCCTTTAGTAGTTTCATTTTGAGGCTATATAAAGCCATGTATGTTGTATTTGTAAGAAGACTTGGAAAATAGAGTAAAAGAAGCATTTGTGCTTTTCTTTAGCCAATGGCTAAGTTTCTTTGCAATTCTATGTAGTTTAGATTGCATGTAGAATCATTCAAGCTCGACATGATCAATCTTGCTTGTGGAGTAATTCGAATCTCAAACAAGTGTTTGAGATATGTGATCAACAAGAGTCATTCAAGCTAGACATGATCGATCTTTGATGAGCTCACCATAGCTTGAATATAACTATATAAGGTTTGTTGTACCTTCTTGTCTCTCGTCCTTGTAATTGGACCTTGAGGTATGGAAATTCCTTGGTCGTGGTTCATATCACTCGCTCTCAGGTTGGCCCTTCTACTTGACTGAGTAGTATTCTACTCGTGTAGTGGGTGTATGGTCCCGTCCCGCCCATGGTGGGGTCAGCTATGATATAGTAAACTGATTCTTGGGGAAGTTCATCTACAAGATCTGGCGGCTCGTGGGCCCGTTCCTCTCAGGGTCGGTCTGGTCTAATCGAAGTCAACTGACTCACATAGAATACGGGGTGAGTTTTCACCGAGCTGATCGCTTGAGTCTATAGGCTACCTCTCCTATCCGCTTCTCTACAAGGTCGACTTTCTTCTTCCTTCAGACCGGGCCAAGCCTTTAGGTTGTTTAAGTAGGTTGGGCTAGGTTAGGTTTCTCTCTCTTTTGGAGTGATCCTCAATCAGGGTCCTCGCTCCTTTCATACGCCTTGCAGCTTCATCTAAGTGGGTTTGGGCTAGGTCGTTGCCCTCCTGCCCCACCTCTTGGCACACTAAGATCTCTTTTTCCTATCAATTAGACATTTGCTTTTTTTCCCTTTGGCGACGAAGTCCTAAGGCAAGTAGAGCTATTTAGCTACTTTATCAATTTCTAAATCCATATAGGATACTGACTCATTCATAATTGATACTTGGAATCAATCCTGACTAAAAGAAATAAATCCTCGTTCCCAGGTAATAAATAGTCAGAGAAGAAATTGGTATAGGAAGAGCTGACCTCCTTATGGTCTGCCCTTCAGCCGACTTCTTGTGGATCACTCCCTCCCCTTCTTTCTAGTAGTCATTTATTTTGAGACGAGATATAGAACCTATCACATAATCTACCATTGAATCGCAGCCAATCAGTGAAGCTTTGCAAATAATGGGTTTTGGCAGAGAGGGGAAGAAAGGCTTTCCTGGAAGAAAGTTAGAAAATCAAGTCTTGCTATATCTTCTATCACTCTATTCAGTAACATATGCAGCTGCCTTTCTCTTGCCCGAGAATCTAATCTAGTCTGAGTTGACCGGTAGAACAAAGCCCTTCAAACGAAGCAGGCATGGAAGGTCAAACTGAACTTGAAGGAACGAGATTTAGCCGATCTGATTCGATAGTCTCTTATTACAGCTAAGCTCTAAGAGAAGATGTTTTATAGATCCGGAGGAAAATAATAAATAGGCTAGTCCCATTCCTTCTTTCATTTGACATCCTACACGTAACCTTTTTCGATTGAAGGGCAGCCGCTCGAATCACTTTCTGCTATACACAGAAAAAAGTCTTTTCTTGCACCAATTTCTGAGGGACAACCCGTGCATGGGGAAACTTGATTCAAGACAGACTTTCTTTCCAGCCCCTTAACCGAAGCCCTGACTCAGACATATCATCTCATTCGTCTTTTATATTCTTTCACACTTCCTTACCAGGGTTAGACTATCATAGGCCTCTCTTTCCTCTTGTCAGAAAGAACCGCTTGGCTTTGTCTAACAAAGGGAGTCTTTTGGCATTGCATCAAATTCTTTTGATAAGTGTTTCCATCCATTGACTTCTGCCCTATTCCAACATTGGCAAGCAGGTTTTATGGCACTAAATAAGGTAAGGCAAATCTATGGAATACCAAACATCAGAGCTAACAGGCCTAGAAGAGAAGACTATTATTAATGGCAGGCTAAGGCTAGGCTAATTCCCTTCGATGTCAGTACATAGTCCATTTCTGTCCATAGGAGCATTCCAGACTAAGAAAGAGGATCCAGGTAAGTTCCAGGACCATGTTGCTTCAGTTCTCTTGAATGTGATTTTCTTGCTCCCTCACCTGCTTTGAGTTGTCTTTGTGCCCTTTGTTCTAGGACTGATGTTATTGCCTCTTTTTAGTCACCCAGAAAAAACAATAAGTGATAAAGATAAAGTGCTTTGGTGAATCTCTTATGTACACCAATCCTAATCTACTTCTTTTTTCCCAGCTAGCTAAAGCATTATTGAAAAAGTCAAAGGCGTAGGTAGAAGCTCTCTTATCTCTTTTCTCGCAAGCTATTTTCCAATTCAAAAGCAGTAAATACCTCACCTCAGGTTTGAGACCTATAATTGATAAGCGCCTACACTGCTGGAATTTGCAAAGCTAGAGGTCCTTCTAGAATCCATGCAAAACGTTCACAGAGAAAGCTAACTTAACGGATTGATTCCAACCAAGAGCTGGTTAGAAGATGAATGACTCTTAGATCGAACTTGGAATCTATGATGGTCACTCTTAGATACCAAGACAATTCACTCCAGAATTAGCTTGATCAAAACTAATTCAATGAATCGGTTTAAACATCAAACCTAAAGCAAGATTTGAAAAAGAATAACACCAAAAGGGTATCAAGAAAACACAAAGGTTTTTTCTGTATTCAACTAAAATCCCCCAAACATGAATATTACATGCCTTCAAATAGGCCCAGAAGATAACCCTAACAAAATAAAGTTCAGCCACCAACCACTAATAAATGCTAATAAATGCTATTAAATACAAATTCAAGAATATAAGGCAATTCATACAAACTATTAATAAATGCTATTAAATATAAAATGAAGCAAATAAGGCATTAATAATTTCCTTAATTGGTAATTCAACGACCAAAGGCAAGTCTTCTAATTACTTTCCAATATCAGTCACTCCATTATCTTCTTGATTTGATATGCGAATGCTATAAAGATTTTTGGGCTCAAAAGTCTTTGTTTCAACCGGTACACTAGCTAGCTTTTGAAGATGCAATGTATAGGCCTCTTGAATCTTCTTAACCTTGCTTCTTGTAATCGGTCCTTCGGGTACATGCACGTGATCAGTTGTTGGATTCATATCAATAATAGAGAAGGCCTATTGAAGCGGGGCCGGGTTAACTGCAATAAAATGTTCCACTGTCTGTATGTAGGGGAACTCTTTTTACATTTTTATGACTTGAGTAGTGAGATAGCTGTAACAAAATTTGTATTGATCCCTAGTTCAAGTCCATGGCTTCATTTCTGACTTAGGTTAGCTAGCAAGTTTCAAAGGCTTGCACTTTTCATACCAGGTCAGTCTCCCAGTTAAGATGGAAGGATTTACTGAAACTTTAACTGAGAAAGATGCTGCTGCTGCTGCCTGCCTTGATTGGTCGCTGTCTGACTTGATTCCGATAGCCATTCCTTTGTAACTTGAGGACTTCCGATTGATTGGTTTTTCAATGCCTAATTTCTTTACGAATTCCTTTTTTTCTTGTAAGCTTAGCTAACAAATACGAAATCACCAGAACATAAAGAAAGTTCCGGGGCATCTCCTGGCTCAATACACCACATCTAAATAGAGTTAATATAGTCACAAGTGCTTCCTCCCCGAAAGAGAGGTTATCCCTTTAAAATGGAAGAGCTACAAACAAAACCCTCATGGATATACCGACATTAAGGTAGATCGGGCTACGCAGTTAGAAATTCCCGATCGCTTTTGATTATAGAAAAGATTAAGCAAGACGGTGGCAAGAAGCCCTACAGGTGCTATCCCACCAATCTTAAGTCAAACCTATCTTATCCCCCACTTCATGGTCACACTGAAAACAGCCTTTTTGAGTTCCTTCAATTTACACGAAGCCGTTCCCCTCTCCTTTCCAGTCTCACAGCTCCTCCCCTCTCCTTTCCAGTCGAGCAGCTTCTCCCCTCTACTCTTCGAGCTACTTAACTTACTCCCTCTTCGAGTAACCCTGCATTGGACTTCAAACACTCACTCTCCCTGAACGGTAAAAGAGAAAGACTCTTATGACTGAGACAGAACAGGACATATGCCGGTCTCTCATCTGTTCTTTCCTGAACCTGACGAAAAGAGAGAGATGAACGAGAGTTTACGAACTGAACTACTTCCTTCACGAACCTTCTTTCACTCAATCGGTAATTGACGATATTCCCTTCGCTACTCAACGAACGAGGTAAATAGGCAGGATGATCAGCTAGCTCCTTTTCACCTATTTATGAAGGAACTGATCTTTCTCCTTGGTCCTATTCAATCCTTCACCTTTACCGTCGTAAAGCATAAAGTCTCATTAATTGAACCTATTGAAAGAGCTAAAAAGCTCAAATGAAACTTTAACAGTCGTAAAGCATCCATTAAATAATCAATGGGCCTTACACGAAAAAGAAAGAAAGAAGGTGATATGAACCAAGAGACATCAATCATACAATATACTTCAATGAAGATGTGAAGAAAAGGTTGTCAAAATTATCAAAAAATGTTTCAACTCATGCTACATTGAAGAAGAATGAAGTCTGATTGTTGTAAATTTTGGGTGGGTTACAATTTAGAGTAATTTAGAGTTATTGTTTTTTAAGATTTTTTTAGGTTACATTACATAATGGCTCATTATGGCCATTAAGTATGAATGTTACAACTCTTGGAATGCCTTTAGTAGTTTCATTTTGAGGCTATATAAAGTCATGTATGTTGTATTTGTAAGAAGACTTGGAAAATATATTAAAAGAAGCATTTGTGCTTTCTTTAGCCAATGGCTAAGTTTCTTTGCAATTCTATGTCGTTTAGATTGCATGTAGAATCATTCAAGCTCGACATGATCAATCTTGCTTGTGGAATGATTCGAATCTCAAACAAGTGTTTGAGATATTTGATCAACAAGAGTCATTCAAGCTAGACATGATCGATCTTGCTTGTGGAGTGATTCGAATCTCAATCAAGTGTTCTTGCCTTGAGATATTCGATCAACAAGGTAATCCGAATCTTACCCCCCTTGTAGTTGATTCCTTATCTTATCATTTGGTATCAGAGCTTCAGGCTCAAGATCGGATATATGTTTCCTTTGCATTTTTTTTTTCAATTTGATTTTTATTTACTTTCATGTTTTTAGATTTTAATCGGCCCAGAGTTCAAAATTCAATCTTTGCTCTATTCAAAATTTTGAGAGGTGAGATTGAGAGCTTCATTTGTGTAAATGAGTGCAAACAGAGTGGCCTAAAAAAAAATCCTTGAGTGTATACACATGAGAGATTGTTGTGAGGGCCTTTGTATTTTCATATCTTATGTTTTGCAGCAAAGTTTCATAAATAGATTCGAGGACGAATCCTCTTGAAGAAGTGGAGAATGATATGAACCAAGAGACATCATTCATACAATATACTTCAATGAAGATGTGAAGAAAATGTTGTCAAAATTATCAAAAGAGGTTGCAATTCATGTCACATTGAAGAGGAATGAAGTTGATGGTTATAAATTTTGGGTGGGTTACAATTTAGAGTAATTTAGAGTTATTGTATTTTAAGACATTTTATTTACTTTAGGTTACATTTACATAATGGCTAATTATGACCATTAAGTATGAATGTTACAACTTTTGGAATGCCTTTAATAGTTTCATTTTTGTGGCTATATAAAGCCATGTATGTTGTATTTGTAAGGTAGACTTGGAAAATATATTAAAAGAAACATTTGTGCTTTTCTTTAGCCAATGGCTAAGTTTCTATGCAACTCTATGTTGTTTAGGTTGCATGTAGAATCATTCAAGCTCGACATGATCAATCTTGCTTGTGGAGTGATTCGAATCTCAATCAAGTGTTCTTGTCTTGAGATATTTGATCAACTAGAATCATTGAAGCTAGACTGATAAGCTGCAACAATGCTGGAATTTGCAAAGCTAGAGGTCCTTCTAGAATCCTTGCAAAACGCTCACAGAGAAAGCTAACTTAACGGATTGATTCCAACCAAGAGCTGGTTAGAAGATGAATGACTCTTAGATCGAACTTGGAATCTATGATGGTCACTCTTAGATACCAAGACAATTCACTCCAGAATTAGCTTGATCAAAACTAATTCAATGAATCGGTTTAAACATCAAACCTAAAGCAAGATTTGAAAAAGAATAACACCAAAAGGGTATTAAGAAAACGCAAAGGTTTTTTTTGTATTCAACCAAAATCCCCCAAACATGAGTATTACATGCCTTTAAATAGGTCTAAAAGGTAACCCTAACATAATAAAGTTCAGCCACCAACTACAAATGCTATTAAATAAAATTGAAGCAAATAAGGCATTAATAAATTTCCTTAATTGGTAATTCAACTACCAAAGGCAAGTCTTCTAATTACTTTCCATCCTTAATTGGTAATTCAACTACCAAAGGCAAGTCTTCTAATTTCTTTCCATCCTTAATTGGTAATTCAACTACCAAAGGCAAGTCTTCTAATTACTTTCCAATATCAGCCACTCCATTATCTTCTTGATATTACTTTGTTTCAACCTGTACACTAGCTAGCTTTTGAAGATGCAATGTATAGGCCTCTTGAATCTTCTTAACCTTGCTTCTTGTAATCGGTCCTTCGGGTACATGCAAAGGGTCAGCAGTTGAATTCATATCATCCTCCCTTTCTTTAAAAGGATTTGTCCTCAAATCAAGGTCTTCATTCCCTACATCAAATGGAGTCAAATCAGCCACATTAAAAGTTGAACTTACATTGTACTCACCTCTGAGATCTAGCTTG
The DNA here is from genome assembly GCF_057944985.1 of Cucurbita pepo subsp. pepo. NCBI lineage: Eukaryota > Viridiplantae > Streptophyta > Magnoliopsida > Cucurbitales > Cucurbitaceae > Cucurbita > Cucurbita pepo. Next base: position 10,523,804 of record NC_141802.1, on the reverse strand, counting down.
TATGCATTGTCATTGATCCGCTCTAGTACTTGAAAAGGACCATCTCCTCTTGGTTGAAGTTTTGACTTTCTCTGACTTGGAAACCTTTTGATAAGATAAGGAATCAACTACAAGGGGAATAAGATTCGGATTACCTTGTTGATCGAATATCTCAAGGCAAGAACACTTGATTGAGATTCGAATCACTCCACAAGCAAGATCGATCATGTCTAGCTTGAATGACTCTTGTTGATCAAATATCTCAAACACTTGTTTGAGATTCGAATCACTCCACAAGCAAGATTGATCATGTCGAGCTTGAATGATTCTACATGCAATCTAAACTACATAGAATTGCAGAGAAACTTAGCCATTGGCTAAAGAAAAGCACAAATGCTTCTTTTACTCTATTTTCCAAGTCTACCTTACAAATACAACATACATGGCTTTATATAGCCTCAAAATGAAACTATTAAAGACATTCCAAAAGTTGTAACATTCACACTTTATGGCCATAATTAGCCATTATGTAAATGTAACCGAAATGAAATAAAAAGTCTTAAAATACAATAACTCTAAATTACTCTAAATTATAACCCACTCAAAATTTACAACAATCAAACTTTATTCTTCTTCAATGTAGCATGAATTGAAACATATTTTGATAATTTTGACAACCTTTTCTTCACATCTTCATTGAAGTATATTGTATGATTGATGTCTCTCAGTTCATATCAAAGAGAAAGGAAACTGTACCCGACCAGGGATGGACGTAAACTCATAAGCTACAGAGGGTAGGGATAATCGTCCAGGTCTCTTATTGTGAAAGAAAAAAGTCGCCCCGCCACAGCAGGTTGGTTCCTCTGTCGTCGTCGGGGAGCTCTTGGTGAGGAGACCTTAGGAGAAGTTGCTAAAACAAACGGGAGGGGAGGATCGACCCGTTCAGTATAATTCCGAAGAAAGACTGTTGGCAGCTGCTGGTGGAGACATTTCTTTGGCCCCCTTCACAAAAAGGAAATGCGAGCTGGGTGAAGCTCGGCAGAGAGTTCGAGAGTAGGGTCCTGCCCTTAAGATGAAGATCTGATTCGAGTTCCAAACCTTTATGCCCCCGTACAAGTGCTGCGTACAAGTTTCGGCCAGGATAATTGGGAAAGATCAAACCAATTTGAACCGCTCACATCACAGTAATAGTAGCGTAAAGGCCGTCAGTCGGGGGTCGGCCATAACATAAGGCGGCTATTACTTTCATATCTCTCTCCATCTTTAGATATGACGAGAGAGATAGAGATCTGCTGCGTGATCAACCCGACTGTACCTTACATGTGCTCTAGAGGCCGCACTCCATCTTTCTTCCCACCCATTTTTCTTTTGATTTGTAAGACGGGCATTCAAAAGGCATGTTTTTCAGTATGTCTCCAGATAGGGCCCCACTAGTCCGGCTAGCTAGTGAGCGGTTCTTTCGGGCGAGAAGCGGGCATCTCCCGCAAGGCAAGCTGCATTGTTCGCCACTATCCGAGAAGCAAAAGATTCGAGAGTCTAAGCTGAAAATACATGCATAGTTAGTGGTTTAATGACAAGGGCCGAGGAAGCTCGAGACGGAGCCGTATGATGCGGAAGTCTCACGTACGGTTCCCTGAGAAGGGAGTGGCTACCTACTGGAGCTTCGACCAACTACCATCGGTCAATTCCGCTTTGGAGCCACCCCTGACTCTACCATTATTATAGGGGTATGGGGTTCGAGACAAAGAAAGATCAAGGCAGCATATCAGTTTTTCCTTTATACTTTACTGGGATCTTTTTTTATGCTATTAGCTATTCTGTTGATTCTTCTCCAAACAGGAACCACCGATTTACAAATCTCATTAATCACTGAATTTAGTGAGCGGCACCAAATCTTTCTATGGATTGCTTCTTTTGCCTCTTTCGCCGTCAAAGTGCCTATGGTACCAGTTCATATTTGGTTACCCGAAGCTCATGTAGAGGCACCTACGGCAGGATCCGTCATCTTGACAGGAATTCTTTTAAAATTGGGAACCCACGGGTTTTTAAGATTTTCTATACCCATGTTTCCCGAAGCCACACTTTGTGCCACTCCTTTCATTTATACTCTAAGCGCGATTGCTATAATATATACTTTCTTGACCACTTCAAGACAGATCGATCTTAAGAAGATCATTGCTTACTCCTCAGTAGCCCATATGAATCTGGTGACTATTGGTATCTTTAGTCCGGCGGCGGCTGTTAGGTCACCTATTTTGAGTTATGGACACACAAGGCAAAAACATGTGTGCCGGGCATGCGACCCATCAACCTACTAGCAATGGGGGAGAAAACATAGCATGTCGCAACAAAAGCTTGATTCGAGGCGTCAGCAAAACACTGTCGTCTGTTCCAAAAACAAAAGCCCCTTAGCGCCCCGGGACAAGAGGGGGAGTGGGGGACGGCCCGACGCGCAGGCAACAACAGCACCAGCTCTACGAAGTCAGAATCGAATCTTTTGGCTTTCCCAATTCTTTCGTGAATCAGAATGAAAGGGCTAAAAGCTGACGCTTCTCTTCTAGCTACTTCGTCTGCTTATTATTATGGCGGAAATGAACGTGCTATTTTCAAATCGATTGATAGATAGCCTGATCTGTTCTGATAGATCGAAAGAGTCGAAATGTCTCGAGAGGGGTCAATAATAAGGATCAAAAACCCCCTATTTCTATCTATTCTTGATCCATCTGAAAGAAATCGATATGTATCTGATGGAGTCTACATTGTACGGAGAGCGCCCAAGTTTAAGCCTGCTACGTTCTCTTATCCATCGGTCCAATGCACTGTCATCTCATGGAGGGAAAAGCCAAACATTGAGTTGTAGTCTGGTTGTTCGTCGCCTCGATGCATTCCCTTCTCTCCCCGGCATCGTCCCACACAGAAAGAAAGAGCGCAGAGCCCCGGCCCGACCTGTGGGTCCGCTAACGTAAAGCGAGGAGTTGAGCCTGAACTGGTGAAACGAAGTCACTTTCGGAACCATACTTCCTACAGCTAACACGTGTCTGGAACGCGAAGCGCAACCAAACGGGAGCTGCTATACCGAATCCCCCGCTGCCCATCGGGGACCAAATGGTAAGGCCATGATCCGCAGGGGAACAAATCACTCATTCTTCCATTGGGGACAGGTGCACGAACGACAACTCCAAACGTCACACATCCGTTACCTACCGTTTAGGTGGCACCAGCGAGATCCAGCTAAGGTAAGGAACTTCGTGTCACGGCTTCTCCACTACGCCGCTGATATGAACCAAGAGACATCAATCATACAATATGCTTCAATGAAGATGTGAAGAAAATATTGTTGAAATCATCAAAAGTATTTCATTCATGCCACATTGAAGAAGAATGAAGTTTCATGTGATAAATTTTGGGTGGATTACAATTTACAGTTATTGTATTTCATTAATGTAGTTTAAGAGTTTTTATTTACTTTAGTTACAATTACATAATGGCTAATTATGACCATTAAGTATGAATGTTACAACTCTTGGAATGCCTTTAATAGTTTCATTTTGAGGCTATATAAAGCCATGTATGTTGTATTTGTAAGAAGACTGGGAAAATATATTAAAATAAGCATTTGTGCTTTTCTTTAGCCAATGACTAAGTTTCTTTGCAATTCTATGTAGTTTAGATTGCATGTAGAATCATTCAAGCTCGACATGATCAATCTTGCTTGTGGAGTGATTCGAATCTCAAACAAGTGTTTGAGATATTTGATCAACCAGAGTCATTCAAGCTAGACATGATCGATCTTGCTTGTGGAGTGATTCGAATCTCAATCAAGTGTTCTTGCCTTGAGATATTCGATCAACAAGGTAATCCGAATCTTATTCCCCTTGTAATTGATTCCTTATCTTATCATTTGGTATCAGAGCTTCAGGCTCAAGATCGGATATATGTTTCCTTTGCATTTTTTTTTTCAATTTGATTTTTATTTACTTTCATGTTTTTAGTTTTAGAGTAAACAAGGATGTCATCAAAATAAACAACCACAAACTTACCTAAGTATTCTCGTAAGACATGGTTCATTAGTCTCATGAATGTACTAGGTGCATTAGTTAATCCAAAAGGCATAACCAACCATTCATAAAGACCATACTTGGTTTTAAAAGCTGTTTTCCACTCATCCCCAATATGCATGCGAATTTGATGATAACCCGATTTTAAATCAATCTTAGTAAAAAGACTACATCCAAGCGATTCATCAAGCATATCATCTAATCTAGGAATTGGATGCCTATACTTTATAGTTATCTTGTTTATAGCCCTACAATCAACACACATATGCCAAGAACCATCTTTCTTAGGTACAAGAATAACTGGAACAGAACGAGGACTCAAAATTTCACGTACATACCCTTTAGCAAGGAGTTCACTTACTTGCCTTTGTATCTCTTCAGCCTCCTTTGGATTAGTCCTATATGCTGGTTGGTTTGGAATGGGCGCGCCAGGAATGAAGTCAATCTTGTGTTCAATCCCTCTAAGTGGTGGCAAACTACTAGGCATCTCCTCAGAAAATAAATCTTCAAACTCTTGCAAAAGCACAACAAAATCACTAGGCAAAGAAGGATTAAGCATGTTAGTAAAGTAACAAGACCCCTTGCACATAAGTACAAGAATAGTCTGGTTAGAGAGCAAAACATTCCTAGCCTCACTTGATCTAACATACAAGCTTACTGATTTGGCTTTTCTCTCTTTTTTTTCTCTAGGCTGAGTGTTACTCTCTTGCTTTTCACTCAAGCTCATTTTTTCACTTGATTCTTTTTCAATCTCTGGTTTTGCATCAGCCTCTTGCCTAGGAATGCCCGAGTGGTTAAGTGAGGCCGGAAAAGGTATAGGGAGGTTCATAGTCCTTTCACTAAGAATACCTCTGAAGGACTACACTGCAAGACTGAATATACAAAGCGGTGCCGAGGTTCAGTCGCACCATCTCTGGTTCTTGGTAATGCCATCTGTCCTTTTGCGCCTCATCCGCCGGCTCCAAGAATGTCTTTGATAAAGACTATATACTGGCTGGGGCACACCTTAAAGTAAAGTGCTCCTCCCCAGGTCCACCGTCGTCAACTATCGATGACCTGCCTTCAGTGTTCTTACAGCGCTTCATAGTCTTTATATAGTCTTTCTCGTACACCTGTAGAGCTGCTCATCAAAAAAGGTTTCCCAAGTCGTGTTGCAACGACTCCATCTCTCTCTTGTATTGTGTCCCTCATCCTCAGAATCGGTGTCTGATGGTCTGAATCTCCACTGGAATCTGAACTTGGCGTCTTGGCTTCCTCCTTCGATCCGTCTTGCAAGTGCAGGGTATTCCTGTCCCCGGATCTACTTTCTCGACTGTGTGCTTGCCGCCTACCTAATCCTTCCCAACTCTGGCCGCTTGTAGCTAATCTTTTCCGAGTAGCGTCTCATAAGCATCTTCGTGCTGAGCCGTCAAAGTAAAAAAGTAGATGCTAAACTAAAGGTGCATCATCTTTTCCGAGTAGCGTCTCATAAGCACCTTCTGCCTACCATGTCTCCTCTGTTTTTGGATTTCACTTTCCCTTGCTTCGACACCGTGTTTTGGCTTGACTTCTTTAAAAGGAAAAGTTTCTTTATCAATCTTTTTTGAATCCACCAATCGGACAGATATTGATTTTGATGAAGAGACAGAAGGAGGGGAGGATATATAGATTTGCGTGCAGAAGAACTCTGCCTGAGAAGTTAGCCCGAGAAGCTTGAGCTTGAAAGGGGTATCGTACACATTTTCTATAAATAAGCACTTGGCTACGGGTGGCCATGAGATCGTTCACTCAATCCCGGGGAAAGAACTCCCTGAGCCTTATAGTTGGAAGCTAAACCAAAGCTAAGTAGGCTCGTAGAGAAAGCCATTTTGCAGGTATACCCACGGATCTATGTTCCTGAATAGTAAAGGAGAAGGCCACCAGCACCCGACTTACCAGAATGTCCCGTGGCAACACCATGAAAGTCTTGGTTCCTCTTGGAAGTACCTGAAGTATTGAATTTTAACCAGAAGTCAATTCCCAAGCAAGAAACTTGCTTACCTTCATACTTGGCTTTTTAGCAGAGACAGCAATTTAAACATCGTTAGCAATCCTACGATTAGAATCATGAGGGGAAATAAATAAGTCTCCATCAAAAACAGCTCGACACCTTCACTCAAAACCAAAATATTCCATGCTATCGCACAGAAGGTCGTACGCCACTGGCAATCAAAACCAAACTGCAGATCCTTACAAGAAGCATTGCAACATAACCCATCCGTGAATGCCAAGGAGTAGAAGGTACTTGCAGCTAAGGCCAAAAGCGCACTTTATTATACTAACGCTTTAGAGTGTAAGGGGGAAGTAGAGGAAAAACAAACACTTGCGAGTCTTTAGGTTGCACATTCATGCCCAGAATAGAATCCGCTGCTTGAGCGCTGCTGGGTGAATATCCCTTGCTATTGAATCTGCTCCAGTTATCTCATCTATAGAAGGGTATAGAATAGTAGTAGGCTTTTTTTTATCTTCCTTTAGCCTTTCTTTTCGTGATAGCTTAAGTTGATTATAGAACGTTAGGAAGCCCTACTGGCACATCTCCAATCTTGCTCTTGGCTGCTCCTTAGCTTTATCACACTCGATAGCGGCGTTACGATCACTTTTAGAACTAGTAAGAAAACTAAACAGAACAGGGGTTTCTTTTCCCATAGGTTTCTATCTATCAATTACGAGGGTAGGTACGTCCAGTCAAGTAATCAAAGACTTGGACAATACCGCATACCAAGACTGAACAACAAACAACTTTCCTTCCGGGGGGTCTACCCGTTTCACTTGCTTAGTTGACTAAGGTAAGGTAGCTTAACCTTGAAGAAGGGGCATTTCCCTCTCGTCCTATTGTGGTAAGGTTGTAGTCAAGTCTTGGAAGCAAGCAAGTCTCTTAGTGAGTATGGTAATCTGGTCTGTATAGGCAGTCTGGTTGTCTGATTGAGTAGCCCCGCAGTCCGTCTAGGCTAGTTTCCTAAGAGTGGTCGATGTCGGCAAAAGTTTCTTTTCTTTTGTTTCGGGCCAGCTTTCTCTTGTAAGCATAACTCCCCCTCCTTTCTTTCCCCTATACTGAATCCTACCCAAAAGTAGAGGAAGTAGTCTTTCTTTGACTAAGTCCCCTAGTCTTCCATTCGATTCGGTCCTAAGAGCGGTCAAAGTCGTATCAGGTCCAGTTGCTTCTTTTGCTTGAGTTCTTGTCTATTCCTTCAGGAAGTAATTGATTTTGTTGTTGCTCCCCCCAGTGAGCGATTTCTCTTTCCAAGCCAATTCTTCGATTGGTCTATTCCTCTAGTCGGCTTTAGATTAAGGTTCATATTTCCTTGAGAATGAAAAAGTCCTCATCCTCACCCGCAGCAAGAGGAAGGACTGAGTTTTCTTTCTTTTTGTTCCCTGAGCTTGAAACTGTATAAACAGCAGCCCTAGACAAATTCCTTATTGTGCAAATCGGAGAAAGGTACTCAGAGGTGTGTGTGATCGAGTCAATGTGCTTTCCTGGTGGATAACCATCTCTGATGCTTTCTTCTGTGTGTGATAGGTATGATTTTTTTGTGTATTATAGAACTTCTCTGTCTTTTTTGTGTAATGGAGAAAAGGAGCTTGACTTTAGGCCCAGCCGATCTTGGAAAACTCAAGAAGGAGTTCCTGCTTGGAGATTAGCTGCTATTCTTTAGTCCTATCAAGTTTTGCTTTTGTTGGATCAAAAGAGGTCTATACGCTTGGTTGACCGCTAATTCTATTTTGCATTCTGTTTTTGCATCTTGATCCGTGATCAGGGCTTTAATTCTTCTTTGTTAGTTTTTCAAATCTCTGGAAAGATTCTTTCTCTGAGGGCGTCGTGCACTAGCCCGAACTGATCCGGTGAGGGTAACAAGACTGACTCCATCTATCTCTGAGATCCGAGAATAACCTATGCCATATATATCTGGAAATGTTAATCGATTTACGGATTCCCCCCTCCGGGGTTTCCAATGATTTAATCTTCCAGAAAGAGACTCCCCTTGCTATGCTTACGAGTTGACTAGCGGTTTCCGAGTCAAATAGTTGGACTGCCATAAAAGAACCTTGATTGATTCCCATTGTACTCGCCTAGTATACTGAAACTCCTGGATCCCAAAACGGAGCCAATCATTCTAACGAATCTATAAGAATATGCTCAAGGGTCCCTCTTGGTATGAACCAAGAGACATCAATCATACAATATACTTCAATGAAGATGTGAAGAAAAGGTTGTCAAAATTATCAAAAGATGTTTCAATTCATGCTACATTGAAGAAGAATGAAGTTTGATTGTTGTAAATTTTGGGTGGGTTACAATTTAGAATAATTAGAGTTATTGTATTTTAAGACTTTTTATTTACTTTAGGTTACATTTACATAATGGCTAATTATGGTCATTAAGAATGAACGTTATAACTTTTGGTATGCCTTTAATAGTTTCATTTTGAGGCTATCTAAAGCCATGTATGTTGTATTTGTAAGGTAGACTGGGAAAATATATTAAAAGAAGCATTTGTGCTTTTCTTTAGCTAATGGCTAAGTTTCTTTGCAATTGTATGTAGTTTAGATTGCATGTAGAATCATTCAAGCTCGACAAGATCAATCTTACTTGTGGAGTGATTCGAATCTCAATCAAGTGTTCTTGTCTTGAGATATTTGATCAAAGAATCATTCAAGCTAGACACGATCGATCTTGCTTGTGGAGTGATTCGAATCTCAAACAATATTCTTGTCTTGAGATATTCGATCAACAAGGTAATCGAATCTTATTCCCCTTGTAGTTGATTCCTTATCTTATCATTTGGTATCAGAGCTTCAGGCTCAAGATCGGATATATGTTTCCTTTGCATTTTTTTTTTCAATTTGATTTTTATTTATTTTCATGTTTTTAGATTTTAATCGACTCAGAGTTCAAAATTCAATCTTTTCTCTATTCAAAATTTTGAGAGGTGAGATTGAGAGCTTCATTTGTGAAAATGAGTGCAAACAGAGTGGCCTAAAAAAAATCCTTGAGTGTATACACATGAGAGATTGTTGTGAGGGCCTTTGTATTTTCATATATTATGTTTTGCAGCAAAGTTTCACAAATAGATTCGAGGACGAATTGATAAGCGCCTACAATGCTGGAATTTGCAAAGCTAGAGGTCCTTCTAGAATCCTTGCAAAACGCTCAAAGAGAAAGCTAACTTAACGGATTGATTCCAACCAAGAGCTGGTTAGAAGATGAATGACTCTTAGATCGAACTTGGAATCTATGATGGTCACTTTTAGATACCAAAACAATTCACTCCAGAATTAGCTTGATCAAAACTAATTCAATGAATCGGTTTAAACATCAAACCTAAAGCAAGGTTTGAAAAAGAATAACACCAAAAGGTTATCAAGAAAACACAGGTTTTTTCTGTATTCAACAAAAATCCCCCAAACATGAGTATTACATGCCTTTAAATAGGCCCAAAAGGTAACCCTAACAAAATAAAGTTCAGCCACCAACCACTAATAAATGCTCATAAATGCTATTAAATACAAATTGAAGAATATAAGGCAATTCATACAAACTTTTAATAAATGCTATTAAATATAAATTGAAGATTATAAGACAATTCATAAATTGTCCTAATTGGTAGTTCAACTACCAGAGGCAAGTCTTCTAATCACTTTCCAATGTCAGCCACTCCATTATTTTCTTGATTTGATACTTGAATCTTCTTTGTATTGCTTCTTATAATTGCTCGTTCGGGTACATGGAAGTGATCAGTTGTTGGATTCATATCATCCCCCCCTTCTTTAAAAGGATTTGTCCTCAAATCAAATTCATCGTTCTTTTCGGACAAGAACTGAATATTTTTTTTTCTCACCTTTACCTTAGTTTCTTCTCTCCACTGTTGTTCTTCATATTCTTTTCTTTTCTTCTTTCTATCATATTTCCAAGGTCGGCCGAATAAGATGTCCCCCGCATGCATTGATACGACATCACAAAGAATTTCATCTTTATATCTTCCAAGAGTAAAAGAAATAAGAGCTTGGGAGTTCACCTTAATTTCTTCTTTGTTTGTTAACCAATGAAGTTTGTATGGTTTTGGATGGGGATGGACAGAAAGTTGAAGTCTTTTTACAAGGAAGCTGCTTACCACATTTGGGCAACTTCCACTATCAATCACCAAGTTGCATGGGTTTCCTTTGACCAAACATCTTGTGTGGAACAAGTTTTCCCTTTGATCTTCAAATTTCTTTTCCTTGATTTGAACATTGAGTACCCTTCTTGTGATCAAAGATATGAAATTCCCTTCTTCAACATACTCATCATCATATGCTGCGATTTCTTCCACAAGCTGTGAATCATGATCCTCACATTCATCATCTGAATCAAGTATACCATTCCTTATCACCATAACTTTTTTATTAGCACACTATTTACTCATGTGTCCAAACCCTTTGCACTTCTAACATTGAATAGAACTAGACTTCTCCTTTACTGTCTTTGAAGCTTCATTCTTTTTACCAACGGGACTCTCAGCCTCCACTCTTTTAGCAGTCACAAACTTTTCTTTTGGTGACATTGATTCATTTCTATTCACAAAACTATCCTTGTTCCAAGTTTTAGAATTTGAAAAGGTGTTAGTAGTTCGTGATGTGTACCTTTTTTAATGCTCTTTTTCTTCCTTCAATTGGTCTTCAATTTTGAGAGCATGATGATACATGTCTTCCAGATATGGTGGTGGATTTCTGTCAACAAGATGAGCAATTTCACGATTCAAACCTCCAAGGAATCTAGACATGGTATCTTCTTCTTCTTCTCTAACATTTGCTCTTTCCATCATAGTTTCCATCTCTTGATAATATTCCGCCACACCTTTTGTTCCTTGCCTCAAACCTTGCAATTTAGTTTTCAAATTTCTTTCATAATGTTTTGGAACATATCTTTTTCTCATGGTTTCTTTAAGTTCTTCCCATGTCTCTATTGGATCCTCATCTTTTCTTCTTCTCTCGGATTTGAGATGTTGGTACCAATCACCAGCATGATTGGTAAATTCGGCAATAGCAAGTCTCATCTTCTTATTTTCACTATAGGTGTTGCAATCAAACACATGCTCTATATTTCTTTCCCACTGCAAGTATGCCTCAGAATCTTCCGTTCCACAAAAGGGCGGAATTTTGAGTTTAACTCCCCCATCTCTATGTTCATGTACTCTTTCCATCCTTCTAGGTTGCATAATAGTTGCATGGTTTTTTCTTCCTCTCCATCTACCATCAACTTGTCTTTCTTGTACTACTATACCTTCATCTTCTTGTAATGTTCGTTCTTGTCTTTGTTGTTGCGCCCTTCTTTCTTGTCTATCTTCCATCATCATTTCCTTCATACCTTGAATTGCTTGAAGAATGGTTGTATTAAGATCTGGTACTGGTGGTACAGCTTCTCCATTATGTGACATTTTGTTATCAAGAGACCTCTCCACACTTCTCACAAAAATTTCACTCAGGGACACTCGTGTTTAACACTCAAAGGTAGGCTTTTGGAACTAGGTCAAGAATGTAAAGGCTGGCTTTTTTTTTTTTTTTTTTTTGGTGCAATCTTGCTTTAAGCTTGATTATAACCAATTCAACGATCAATTCTAACAAGCTAAGACTAGTATCTCAAGGATCAAGAGTTTGAAAATAAATGATAAGAACTGAATATATTTTTTTTTTCTCTCATAACTGATTTTTTTTTTCTACTAATTTTTTTTTCTTTTTTTTTTTCGATAATCGGAGAGAGAAAAAAAATTGATACAAAAAAAATAACAATAAAAATATTTCACCTCTAGAGCGCCCAAAGAATGTCGACCAAATGCTCTGATACCAAATGATAAGCGCCTACGATGCTGGAATTTGCAAAGCTAGAGGTCCTTCTAGAATCCTTGCAAAACGCTCAAAGAGAGCTAACTTAACGAATTGATTCCAACCAAGAGCTGGTTAGAAGATGAATGACTCTTAGATCGAACTTGGAATCTATGATGGTCACTCTTAGATACCAAGACAATTCACTCCAGAATTAGCTTGATCAAAACTAATTCAATGAATCGGTTTAAACATCAAACCTAAAGCAAGGTTTGAAAAAGAATAACACCAAAAGGTTATCAAGAAAACACAAAGGTTTTTTCTATATTCAACAAAAATCCCCCAAACATGAGTATTACATGCCTTTAAATAGGCCCAAAAGATAACCCTAACAATATAAAGTTCAGCCACCAACCACTAATAAATGCTAATAAATGCTATTAAATACAAATTGAAGAATATAAGGCAATTCATACAAACTTTTAATAAATGCTATTAAATATAAATTGAAGAATATAAGGCAATTCATAACTTGTCTTAATTGGTAGTTCAACTACCAAAGGCAAGTCTTCTAATCACTTTCCAATGTCCCACTCCATTATTTTCTTGATTTGATACTTGAATCTTCTTTGTATTGCTTCTTATAAGGAATCAACTACAAGGGGAATAAGATTCGTATTACCTTGTTGATCGAATATCTCAAGGCAAGAACACTTGATTGAGATTTGAATCACTCCACAAGCAAGATCGATCATGTGTAGCTTGAATGACTCTTGTTGATCAAATATCTCAAACACTTGTTTGAGATTCGAATCACTCCACAAGCAAGATTGATCATGTCGAGCTTGAATGATTCTACATGCAATCTAAACTACATAGAATTGCAAAGAAACTTAGTCATTGGCTAAAGAAAAGCACAAATGCTTCTTTTACTCTATTTTCCAAGTCTCTTACAAATACAACATACATGGCTTTATATAGCCTCAAAATGAAACTATTAAAGGCATACCAAAAGTTGTAACATTCATACTTAATGGCCATAATTAGCCATTATGTAAATGTAACCTAAAGTAAATAAATAGTCTTAAAATACATTAATGAAATACAATAACTCTAAATTGTAATCCACCCAAAATTTATGACATGAAACTTCGTTCTTCTTCAATGTGGCATGAATTGAAATATCTTTTGATAATTTCAACAATATTTTCTTCACATCTTCATTGAAGCATATGTTATGATTAATGTCTCTTGGTTCATATCATGATCGATCTCGCTTGTGGAGTGATTCGAATCTCAAACAATGTTCTTACCTTGAGATATTCGATCAAAAGGTAATCCGAATCTTATTCCCCTTGTAGTTGATTCCTTATCTTATCATTTGGTATCAGAGCTTCAGGCTCAAGATCGGATATATGTTTCCTTTGCGTTTCTTTTCAATTTGTTTTTTTTATCTTTTTCGTTTTTAATCGACCCAAAATAAAAAATCCAATCTGGGCTCTACTAAAAAATTTGAGAGGTGAGAATGAGAGATTCATTTGTGTAAATGAGTGCAAATAGAGTGGCCTAAAATTCCTTGAGCATATACTTTTGAGAGAGTGTTGTGAGGTCTTTGCAGCAAAGTTACACAAATAGATTTGAGGACGAATCCTTTTGAAGAAGTGGAGAATGATATGAACCAAGAGACATCAATCATACAATATACTTCAATGAAGATGTGAAGAAAAGGTTGTCAAAATTATAAAAAGATGTTTTCAATTCATGCTACATTGAAGAAAAATGAAGTTTGATTGTTGTAAATTTTGGGTGGGTTACAATTTAGAGTAATTTAGAGTTATTGTATTTTAAGACTTTTTATTTAATTTCGGTTACATTTACATAATGGCTAATTATGGCCATAAAGTAGGAATGTTACAACTCTTGGAATACCTTTAGTAGTTTCATTTTTGAGGTTATATAAAGCCTTATATGTTGTATTTGTAAGCAGACTCAATATAGTAAAAGAAGCATTTGTGTTTTTCTTTAGCCAATGGCTAAGTTTTTTTTTGCAATTCTATGTAGTTTAGGTTGCATGTAGAATCATTCAAGCTCGACATAATTAATCTTGCTTGTGGAGTGATTCGAATCTCAATCAAGTGCTCTTATCTTATCATGTGCTCTTTTTTTTTAAATAAAAAAAATGCAAAGGAAACATATATCCGATCTTAAGCATGAAGCTTTGATACCAAATGATAAGATAAGGAATCAACTACAAGGGGAATAAGATTCGGATTACCTTGTTGATCGAATATCTCAAGACAAGAATATTGTTTGAGATTCGAATCACTCCACAAGCAAGATCGATCATGTCTAGCTTGAATGATTCTTTGATCAAATATCTCAAGACAAGAACACTTGATTGAGATTCGAATCACTCCACAAGCAAGATTGATCATGTCGAGATTGAATGATTCTACATGCAATCTAAACTACATACAATTCCAAAAAAACTTAGTCATTGGCTAAAGAAAAGCACAAATGCTTCTTTTAATATATTTTCCCTGTCTACCTTACAAATACAACATACATGGCTTTATATAGCCTCAAAATGAAACTATTAAAGGCATACCAAAAGTTATAACATTCATACTTAATGACCATAATTAGCCATTATGTAAATGTAACCTAAAGTAAATAAAATGTCTTAAAATACAATAACTCTAAATTACTCTAAATTGTAACCCACCCAAAATTTATAACCATCAAACTTCATTCCTCTTCAATGATACATGAATTGCAACCTCTTTTGATAATTTTGACTACATTTTCTCCACATCTTCATTGAAGTATATTGTATGAATGATGTCGCTTGGTTCATATCACCTCTTTTTGCTGATTGAAGGAGGTATTTCTTTCGCTTGGTAAGCAAGTTGGGTCTATATATATTCTTAGCCGAGCATCCCACACAGAGCCAGAACACAGGGGCCGACCTCCAAGCTTTTCATGAGCACTGGCACAAGTGAATAAGAGAGGATCACGTCTCTGAAGGTGGCGGTATCACCGTCTACAGGTCAAGTCACGAAAGAGAAAGTGCAAATACTCGAGTCGTGAATCAAGAAATTCGGGTGATAGACGAAAGGCGTTGGTCCGTGCCTTAGGGGCAATCATCCGCGCCAGTGTATAAAAAGACATTTGAAATTCTTACACGAGGAGAGCTTATGGACAAAAAATGAGGATTCCGGCGGCTTTTGCCACTGATGATTAGTGTCCACCAAGAGCAAGACGGTTCAATGTCTTATAATGTTCAAGCAGCCAGCATTCTTGTCGGAAGGAGTTTTTAGCCCGGACACCTACCGAACCTGAAGGATGGAACAAGATGATGAAGAAGCCACAAAGAAAGAAGAGTCAAGGTATAGAGGAAAATCTGGGAAGAGAACAAGGAGATCTTTGAAAAGGGAAGGCAAGTAAGTAGTAGTCGAAATGTTGAAGAGGAGACAACCCTTCAGACTATGTGCGTTGCGTGCTCGATCTAGCAATCTTAGACAATTGTTTTGATTCACTCTCACAAAACTCAAAAAGAAAGAAGAGAAAGAACTTGGAGTTGGGGCCTACATAACAGGTTGCTTGCTTACCAAGCCATCCTGGCTTCGCTCCTCCCCTCGTCAACTCGATAAAGCAATTCCATTGCCTCCAGTTCTATTATTATTCTTGACTTGACTGATTTTTATATATAAAAACGACTCACTATCAAAATGAAAGACGATCGATTATCTACCCAAGAAGATAGAGAGTCCCACATACGAGAAAAGGTCACAAATAGAGTTAAACCAAGTAAGATTGCAAAGGCATAATGATAGTAGGGTCGGGATATCCCCGCCCTCCGAACCGGATGTGAAGGTCTCCCCTCATCCGGCTCTCTGCAGTGGAATCTCTACTCACTGCTTCCCCTAATATCCTCCCTTTATCACATCATGGGGGTTTACAGGAGATCCCAGAGGCTCGCTCGGAAAGGCTGCTATACCATACCTTTTGACTCAACTCGACTCTAGTAGTCACTAGACTCACTATAGTAGTCCGTCCGGCTGCTCTTGCTGAAATCATTACTCTTCATTCTCCCGTGCTCTAGCAATTGCGCTCCCTAGACCACAACCATGTAGTTAGGTAGGGACAATCAATCCGTAGTGACGGGAATGACGGAATGAATGGGGATGTATCTGGTCTGATACGGCTTAGTAAAGCAATACGAGAGGAATGCAATGGGATGGATGGTAGAGGGCTGCCTGCGCCCAAAAGCGATAATTCACTTGTCCCCTTGTCCATAGGGACCTCGTGGCATACAACCGAAACGACTCCCACTAGATAGCCGCCCCTTTCTCTCTTTTTACAGCCTCGTGGACGGACGAAAGAAGGTAAGTTACAGAAACCGGGGCTGTGAAGGCTCACGAAGTAGACAGCAAACAACAGCCCCCCCTAACCTTGTATTGTATATTATTCTAGCGCTAGGCTAGCACACCCCTTTCTCTAACAATCAGGTCAGCTTTGAGCAGCTCTGCAATACTGTACTAGTTGTAGGGCGCGGGAGCTTTAAGAATTGAATATCAAGTAAAGGGGATTCTATCATGATCTTACGAATCTAAAGATCTCAAAGAAGAACGAGCTTCTTCGCCCCTCTCCCTATCTCTAAAGGGGCGTAAGCACTGAACTTGATAGGGGATGGGATTCATTCACTTGCATTACTGCTAGCACTACAAAAAGCTCCGGTCTTAACGCCCTGACTACTGTTGTGCAGCCTTTCCTCGGGTTCGTAGAGTCGGTTTTCCCGTTTACCCACAACGGAGGAGCCGCCCCCACCAGGCAGGCGGCCACGGGTCATAACGCACTCTTCGCACAACAAATCCACTTTGAAGTTGACTGATTCGCTCGGCCAATCGTCGGAATGTGTACGAGATACCATAGGGGCCCAATATCTCAATAGCACCTTTGTCTAAAGCTTCAAATGAGACTGAATATCCGAAATGCAGGAACGATATGACTAGAAAGTCATTCAAAACTTGATCGAAGAACCAGCGTTTATTGAAGAAGCTATAGAGTCGATTACAAAAAGTACTAGTTTGAAAGGCTCGTTGGAATTGATCCGCTACGAGATTGACATTATATGCAACAGAAGCACCTGAAGTACTAAACAGAATAGGTATTAGTTTGGTAATGGTTGGAGCAGCAAACTCGAATTCGACAAGAATCTCATTTTTTGGTAGTACGAAGGGGGAATTGGCCCACAAATTGGATAGGGCTCAAGACACAGTCGGGCGCGGCTGACTCAAGTGCCCCCCGAACCGCGCGAAATGGTCGCCTATTACACGGCTCACTAACTCTGCCTGGGGCGGGGTACCTATTATTCGTCGGCGGTCCAGCGCACCCCTACTTAAAGGATGCTGCTTAATTACGAAGGAAATTCTTTCTTCATCGTGAGAGTTCCCTTTCGTTAAGTGCATCGAGCCAGGAGTGGACATCATCATCATCTGCAGACAAATCCAGATCCTCTTTCATCATTAGCTTAGCTAAAGTGGAATAAATAGTATGATAGGCTTTCCGTCTGGAAAATGAAACGAAACCCGCTTGATCGATATGAAAAAGATGCGCTAAAAAAGACCTACACCCCGAGTTTAGTCAGAATTTGCTCTATCAGTTGCTCCCGCTCCGGACTGTCTTCCTGGAAAGATAGGATTGGGCAATTCCGCCAGTTCTGGAGCTGACCTGATTATTAGAGAAAGGGAAAAGAAAGGGCTTTTTATAGAGGTTGAGTAAGGGGGGTGGAGCTTGAGGCTTCTCAGCCGCAGGAACAGGGAACGAATCCCACAAAAATGGAATGAGTTCGCAATGACTACCACAATCAGCCCCCTCATCACTGACCGCTATTTTTTTTTTGTGGGAGTGAACAATGGTTTTTCTGGCGTTCCTTTCTATTGATGAAGAGGTGACCTCGTGCTCTTCAAGAAATTTAGGCAAAGGCCCCCCGAGCCCGAGTTTACCGGGGATCTTAGAGGGGCACCCAATCAAGGCCGCCACCCTCGCCCTTTAGAGATAGGAGCGAAGCAGCGAAACCGAGTTTACAGTGAAAGAGGATTGAATGAATTTCCTAGGTTCAAGAAGGATTTCATATGCGAGTTAAGGAGAGAATGACAAAACACTTTCTCAACCAGAATGCATCAACAAAACAGCCCTTACATATGGATCGTCGTGGCATGAACTTTGTCAAGAAATTACGGGACTTCCTATTGATCTTGATTAGTTTCAGCTTGTTGAGAGTTCTCTTTTCTTTCTAGACCGGACCCTTTTTTAGACCGTCTCCTGAAACACCTTATCCCGCATGTGCTTTCGGAGCCCCCCACTCATTCAATGACTTGCTTGTGATTGCAGCCATTCCCCGAAAAGGGAGAGAGGAGGGAATCGCCTGCTCCCGTTTATGTGACGAACCGAACAGCCTTAGGTGCCGATTCATTCTCCATTACGTGGTAGATATATCTATCGATCCGAAGAACTGACTTTCAGTTGTAAGTCATCTATTATGCTCCTATCTAAAGTGATGCTAGGTTGCTTCACCTTCACCCTGAACAAACAAAGACAGGTGCAGGTGCGCTTCGCTCGGCCACATGATGAACATGTTTTGAGCTAACTGCATGTCGAGCGGCGGAGCTTGTGGTCACTCCTTGCTTGTTCCAATCCTAGTAAAGAGCCTCAGATCCGATTCTACACAAAATATGATATTCAATTCCGGCCCTTACTAGCTCTTCGCTTTGTTGTACAAAGAGCATGCCCGAGGGGGCTACTACGCTCACCGCGCACTTGCATCACCACCAGAGCTTGGCTACCGCTTCACCCAGCTCCTACGCCTACCACGAACGTCGAATCATCACGTGGCTGCTAAAGCAAGCTAAGCTTCACACGGCGGACAAAAGACTCATGGCCCAAGGATCCGAAACAGGAGAGCTTTTAGACCCTAAAACGCCCATTCTCAACGAGTTACGAAGTTATACTCATTCTCACCGCTTCTTAAGCCGAAAGAAAGCCGGGCGAGAATCTCGGTAGTACGAAGGGTAAGCAGAATCGTATCTGGCAGTGGTTCTTCGGATCGATCACAGATTCTCGGCCCCGTCGTTTGGCTTCCACTACAGTTGAACTCTCTTGTTCTCCTACCCTTTACACAACCGGGGGGAGGACTCATGTAAACTTCTTCCTCTAGGTCCCCGTTCAGGAAGGCATTTGGAACATCTAATTGGAACAGAGGCCAATCTCGATTCGCTGCAATAGAGAGCAGGAGACGAACAGACTGAATCTTGGCTACCGGGGTGGGGTAAATAAATAAGGGCTTCCTCGTAATCGAGACCATATGTTTGAGTCAAGCCTTTAGCTACTAGCTGTACCGACCTTTTCCTCCTTTCTCCCATAAAGCTTCCCTGAACCCAGCCAGTCCCATATCCAATTAGTAGAGAGAGAGATGGGGAGACTCAAAAGTCAGACAAATGCGCATTTCCTCTCTGAATCGAGAGGTAAGATCGAAATAACATCAGTCATGTATTCTAATTTCAGTGATTTTACGGGAGAACAAAGGATTGTTGAGCCAATTCTAGCATGAGAGGACCCATGAGAGAGACAGAACATTGTGGATGCATTCCTTCGATAGCAGGGCTTCCCCCCATTTCAATTGATCAGTCTTCGGGCAGTAATCTCGTACTCTTGATCGGCTCGAACCACTACGTTATCCATGTTCCGGTGAAAGAGTGAAAGAAGGGAGAAAGAGAAGTTAAAGAAAGAATAAATAAATAGGGGAAAGAATGAATAAGGAGTGTTTACAGGAGAGGAAAAGAGTGAAATCAGTAATAGTCCGTCCTGTTCAGTCTCTCTCTTCTCATCGGAATTACCTCTACTCTAAAATGACCCTAAAAATAGGGTAAAGCATCGATTTGATCCCAAAAAATAGGGAGAGGATAGGATGAATCTTATTTTTTGAGTCTTTACCGTCGAGTTCCTGAGGAAAATCAGGAAAAATGGACTCTTTTATCCCAAAAATAGGGTAAAGTTAGACATTTTAATCAAAAAAATAAGGGAGAGATAGAATGAATCTTGAGGATTGACTTCCAGTTCACTCTCATGTTGAGTTTTGTTTCGTCTTTCCTTAATAATGAATTAATTACCTTGAATCTCTTTTATCCCAAAAAATAGACAGGGGATAGAATTAGTGCATTAATGGTCCTAACACTCAAAAGGGTTCAATCAGTCCCATTTAGCCGATTTGGAACTCTTTGACTCCAAAAATACCGGGAAATCAGGAAAAATGGACTCTTTTATCCCTCAAAATAGGGGGGAGGATAGAATTTCTTTGATTTCAGCGGCAGCTATTAGAGAAAAACCTCTTTTAATGTTTTACCCCTATGCTGGATACAAAATCTTTTCTTTCCGCTCCAGCTATTAGGGAAAAAGGTCTTACGAACTTTTACAGTCATATGGGATAGAAAAGAATTTATTGAAGCTCCCACTATTAGTGAAAAAGCGATTACGAACTTTTACCCCTATATAGGATACAAAATCTTTTCTTTCAGTAGCTTTTGTTAGTTCAAAACCTCTTACGAACTTTTACAGTAGTAAAGCGTCAATTTCTTTCTTTCTTTCTTCTCCCCTTATTCTAGAACAACTGTAACTATTAGTGGGATAGGTTGAGTCTGATTAATGTGGCATCTCCCTTCTTTCTCTACTCTATCTCCAGGGAAGGTGAAGTAGTTCAGTCTCTTTCCTCTCCCTCCCTTCTTTGTTCTGGTTCTGGTTTTCTTTTCTCTTTCTTCTTCTTTTCTTATTGTGAAATCCGGTTCAGGTTTTCTCTTTCGAATTTACTCAAAGTTCACTCTCATTCATCGATAGTCTTTACTGTTTCAATAAGGGAAGGATACAATTTCTTTATTTCTGGTCTTTACTGTCTCATTCATCTTTCTTCTCCCTTCTTTCTTTAACTGTAACCTCGTTCAATCTGGTCAGGTCATAGAGTCGAGTTAAAGGTTCCGTCCGGT
Source organism: Cucurbita pepo subsp. pepo (assembly GCF_057944985.1). Lineage (NCBI taxonomy): Eukaryota > Viridiplantae > Streptophyta > Magnoliopsida > Cucurbitales > Cucurbitaceae > Cucurbita > Cucurbita pepo. The sequence continues at coordinate 10,502,914 of NC_141802.1, read as the reverse complement.
CAGGTAATAAATAGTGGAGGTTCTTGTTCCGGAGCTTGACCTTTCATCCAGCTTACCTAGTTCGTTTAGTAGTTCAGTCGAATGAATTGAATATGCTTTACCTAGTTCAATCCGGGGAAATTCACTCTTTGACCTCAAAAATACCCCAAAAAATAGACAGAAGATAGAAAAAAGAAGGAAAAGTCTTTAAAGGCGTTTACTATTCAAGCAAGCAAGAAAGAGGAGCCCTAGGTTCAGGCGTCAAATGGATCGAAGAGGCCTTGAGCGGAATGCAACTTGCTTCCGTGATTAGCATGAGATCGTTCATAGGCAGTAGAATCCGACCGCTGCTAGTCCTTGCTTCAATACAAGATCCAAGGTCGGGTATGAAGCCGCTTTCTTTGGCTCAGTAGGCTTTGACATTCTACTTTTGGAAATATAATAGTGACTTTGGCATGCCAGAAAGAAAGCATTTCGCTGTGGTTCAAGATCCTTGATTGAGTAGATCCAGAAGGGAGGGAGTTGAAGTGATCCGAGGGGAGAGGGAAAAAGCAGTTAAAGGGGTTTGAAAAGGAAACTGTACCGGCAGCGCGAACTCTAAGGTTTGGCTTTTTCTTTTATTTACTTTAGTCAATGTTGCATTTCGAGTGCTTGGTTAGATCTCCTAATGTATAACTCTTAATGCCCTAGGATTGGATTCAATAGTAGTCACTAGCTATCAATAAGAATTTTCAGTGTGAATAAGCTAAAGAGGTCCCGAGGACTTGGTAGCTCTGTATCATCTGATATGAACCAAGAGACATCAATCATACAATATACTTCAATGAAGATGTGAAGAAAAGGTTGTCAAAATTATCAAAAGATGTTGATTCATGCTACATTGAAGAAGAATGAAGTTTGATTGTTGTAAATTTTGGGTAGGTTACAATTTAGAGTAATTTAGAGTTATTGTATTTTAAGATTTTTTAGGTTACATTTACATAATGGCTCATTATGGCCATTAAGTATGAATGTTACAACTCTTGGAATGCCTTTAGTAGTTTCATTTTGAGGCTATATAAAACCATGTATGTTGTTTTTGTAAGAAGACTTGGAAAATATAGAAAGAAGCACCTGTGCTTTTCTTTAGCCAATGGCTAAGTTTCTTTGCAATTCTATGTAGTTTAGATTGCATGTAGAATCATTCAAGCTCGACATGATCAATCTTGCTTGTGGAGTGATTCGAATCTCAATCAAGTGTTCTTGCGTTGAGATATTTGATCAACAAGAATCATTCAAGCTAGACATGATCGATCTTCTTGTGGAGTGATTCGATCTCAAACAATGTAAACAGAGACCCTTCTAAAGTGCCAACTCTCTTATCCCACCAAGGTGTTCAGATCCATGTCATCTTACCTGGAGCCGATCGGTTGGTCTTATAGACACGAGACTGAGAGTGACTTTCCTCCCCTCGTTCTCTTTTCTGATTCTGATCAGGGACAGATTCCACCTTCCCATCCAGATCTAGATGAGCCTGTAAGTTAACTTCCTTCTTTCCATACAGTGAGAGAATGGATTGATTGGTATCCGATCTTTCCCAGAGTAGGCGGTATCCCTAGCAGTAAGGTTTCCATAGGAGGTTTGGCTATTTTTGCTTTTGAGAAATTGTATTGTGGGGGTAGGATTCGTAAGTATAAGTACTAGCCTCTTTTCCAGTAAGTTGTGTTACATCCCCTTGAATTCCTGCTATTTGCAGAAGAGTGGATATTGAGACTCTGTAAAGGAGAGGACTAGTGGATAGGGTCATATTTGATAGGTTCCCCATCCAGACGAGATAAGATAATAGGGTGGAAAGACTTTCCCGAGTCTATAATTCTTTGTCAAATTCCGCCCAGTCTTGACTGCCGAGTTTTCCCTTTTCGCCCTTAAGCAAAGTCAGAGATTACCTTGGGTATGTTGGTGACAACAAAGAAATTTTGTATCATTCTTTGAGAGGAAAGAACTTAGAAACAACTATGAAAGTATGCTTGTTTGATTTTCAATGCCTTCCACCAATGCCAACGTACATATATATAAGTGATTTGGGACATTCCCCATTTCCATCCATTATCCAAGAATACATGTACAAGTGACCCTTCAACAGAAAAACATGCACCTATCTAATTAGGAACTAATGAATCTATTCATGTATCTACTAGTGTCCCTTCCCTCCCTTAAACTGAATTCTGCGTAAATCTGTTTAGGACTGAACTTCATCTTTTTGATATACATCTTGGATTCTGCACATCCCCATCTTTCCTTTCTTCTAAGCTTCTCGAACAATGGTTGTTTCAAGGGCTTTGTGAATAGGTCTTTCATCACTTCGGCTAAAATTGAGTGAAATAATGCCTTCTTTACACAACGCAAGAAATGAAATCGAACATGTGCTTACTCCTTCCATGCAACACAGGATTTTTAGACAACTTAATAGTTGACATATTATCACAATATATAACCGTCGTACCTGGTTGCTTCTGATTAAGAATTTCAAGCATTTTTCTTAACCAAATTGCTTGGCACGAGCATGCTGCTGCTGCCCCAAATTCTGCTTCTGTAGTTGAGATACAGTAGGTTGCTTCTTTGAAGACCAGCAAATAGCTCCTTCACTCATCATGAAAATACTTCCTTCAGTACTTTGACGATCATCTATATCACCTGCATAGTCGCTATCTGTATAGCCAACCATCTTCGGATCATCTCCTTTCTTGTAGAATACCCCCAAAGAAAAAGTTCCTCTCACATAACGAAGTATTCTTCTTGCTGCATTGAGATCTTTTTCCGTTGGATGCTCCATGCAAGGACTTATCATACCAACCGCATACATGATGTCTGGTCTTGTTGAAGTTAAGTACATCAAACTTCCCACAATTTGTTTGAAGTACCTATTATCAACCTCTCGCCCTTCAATATCCTTGTGCAACTTCAAACCCAATTCTGCACAATCAAACCCAATTCTGCACAATCAAACCCAATTCTGATGGAGTTCCAAATGTGCACTCATCTAATTTCAATCTTTCAAGTCATTCTTGAGCATATTTCTTCTGACAGATAAAGTGACCTGCGGGAGTTTGAGTAACTTCTACTCCAAGAAAATATCTCATCAAACCAAGATCTGTCATTTCTAATTCCTTCATCATGCTCTTTCAAAGATTTCTTCATTATTGCCAGTAAATATTAAATCATGAACATATAAGCAAATAATGAGAATGTTACCTCCCTTTTCAGTTTTCACATACAACCTATGTATGTTCATATGGGCATTTAGTGAATCCCATCTTTTCAAAATGAGAATCAATGCGACTGTCCCATGCTCTCGGAGCTTGCTTCAAACCGTACAAAGCTTTCTTGAACTTGTATACTTTTTCTTCCCTCTTTACCTTTTTGATTGAACAAAACCTTCTGTCCACATATACCTCTTCTTGAAGCTCTCCATGTAAGCCGATTTCACATTAAGTTGATAAATAGGCCATGATTTCTGTGCTGCAATAGACAAAATTATAAGCCTAATAGTATCTTGACGTGCCACTGGTGCAAATACCTCCTTATAATCAACTCCATACTTCTGCTTGTATCCTTTTGCAACGAGTCGCGCCTTGTACTTATCCACCTCACCGTTTTCATTCAACTTGGTTTTGAAAACCCATTTGACTCCGATTGTTTTATGCCCTCTAGGAAGATCAGTGAGCTCCCAAGTCTTCTTCTTCTCTATGGATTTGATTTAATTGTCCATGGCTTCCTTCCATTTCTTCTCCTTTACCGCTTCTTCATAGACAATTGTTTGTATCACTATCCATAAAGAATGCAAAATAAGCACTATCACTTGAGTCATAGTCCATCTTATAATCAACCATCCAATTTTCTCTTTTTCTTGTTCTTGGATTTCTTTGATTATGAGCCTGATCTTCTTCTACTGGTTCTTCTTGTTGAGCTTGTGATGAGCTCTCTCTCTCTTCATGCTCATAGTGAGGCTGAATAGGGGCTGAAGCTTGTTCTCCTTCAAGATCTACAGGAATCTGCTGACTCACAGTGATCTTTTCTTCCCATGTCCAACCAAGTCTGATTTTCGTCAAAGATTACATCACGACTTACCACCACCTTCTTTGTCAAAGGATCATAGAGCTTGTACGCCTTAGAAGTCTCGCTTACTCCAAGGAACACACACTTCAAACTCTTGTCCTCAAGTTTCTTCCTTTTCTCATCAGGAACGTGTGCATATGCTATGCACCCAAAGATTCTAAAGTGGTCTACTGCAGGTTTCCTTCCGCTCCATGCTTCTTGTGGATTCATATATATATATATATATATATATATATATATATCTAAGAGAAAAAGTAGGACTCCGGTTGAGAATGTGAACGGACCACACGACAGCTTCTGGCCAGAATTCCTTCGGGACTTCTCCTTTCTTTATTTAGTCAACTTCGAACCATGTTGAGAATGGTCCTATTTTTCCTTTCAGCCACACCATTTTGTTGTGATGTATATGCTGTTGTTAACTGCCTCCTTATGCCCTTCTCTTCAGAAAATTGAATAAACTTGTTCTAGCAGAACTCTCCACCTCTGTCAGTTCTTAAAACCTTGACTCTTCTTCCAGTTTCCGTCTTCATAGTAGCACAAAATTTCTTGAAGCAATCAAATAAGATTTGGCGTGCAAGAAAATCAGTCCATGTTTTTCGACTAAATGAGGCTCATGAAATATTTCTTGTTACCATTTGATGCTGGAGAGATGGGACCACATATGTCTGAATGAATCAACTCCAAAATCACTTTTTCTCTTCTTTCTTGTACGGCGAATGGAAAAGAATTTCTTTCATGCTTTGCTACTACACAGCTCTCGCTAATTTCTGTTGGAGGAGTAATGTAATAAATATCAGGCGACCCACTTACCATCTTCTTTGAAGACAACGTCTTTCATCCTTTTCAGTGTAGATGATCATACCTAAAATGCCAAAGCCAGTTGGTATCTTCTTTCTTCACCATCAAACTTTTGGCAACGATATTTAACGTCAACGGATATAGACGGTTGGTGGTCATCTTCATCTTAGCAATCGATCCTCTTTTGGAGTCATAAATCTCACATTCATCATTTTGGAATGTGATCACATACCCCTTTTCTTGTAACTGGCCGATACTAAGTCAGTTGGCCTTCAGATCAGGAATATAGAATACATTTAAAATAGACTCTACAAAGCCATTTCTAGTCTTGATAGGTTCCTTTCCCCATCACTTGGATAGTTGTTGAATTGTTGCCAAGAGAAACCGTAGTATGAAAATTAGCATCCAGAGTTTAGAAGAATTCCTTACGGTGTCATATGGTTGCTGCATCCAGAGTCTAGGACCCATACACCTTGATCTGCAACCTTCATAGCATGGAATGACATTAACAATCTTTCTTCTTCTCTTCTCTCCACAAAATTGGATGGATCTCTTTTCTCCTTTTGGAGCCAGCCTGGTATAGCATTCATTTTTGTAATGTCCAAGGCGTCCACATTTGTAGCATTCCACCTTAGACTTGTCAAAGTCTCTCTTGCCTTTGTTGTCATAATCGTCTCTGACTAGATCTGCTGACCTGCCAACATCTCCACTTCTTTCTCGACTGCCTCTCCCACGACCTCTGCCTCCTCTTCTTTGCCCTCTACCTCTAGAGTTTGAAGTTTCACCTGGTGTGGATATCGGCTGTCATCTCCTCTATTGCACTTGTACGATTGAGCCTATGCTCATGTACTAACAGGGAGCTTTGGAGTTCATCTATTTGCATCTCTTCGACATTGTTTGCTTCTTCGATAGAACATACAATGTAATCTCACTTTGGAGTTAGATAGAGCTAAATCTTTTCTACGACCGCAACATCCGTGATTGAATCACCATGCATCCTCATTTGACTTGCAAGACTCATAACCTTGTCAATATAATCATTCACCGTTTCTCCCTTTTGCATTTGAAGAATTTCAAAGTCTCTTCTAACCGCTTGAAGTTGAGCACGCTTGATAAGATAAGGAATCAACTACAAGGGGAATAAGATTCGGATTACCTTGTTGATCGAATATCTCAAGACAAGAACACTTGATTGAGATTCGAATCTCAATCAAGTGTTTGAGATATTTGATCAACAAGAATCATTCAAGCTAGACATGATCGATCTCGCTTGTGGAGTGATTCGAATCTCAATCAAGTGTTCTTGTCTTGAGATATTCGATCAACAAGGTAATCCGAATCTTATTCCCCTTGTAGTTGATTCCTTATCTTATCATTTGGTATCAGAGCTTCAGGCTCAAGATCGGATATATGTTTCCTTTGCGTTTCTTCTCAGTTTGATTTTTATTTATTTTTATCCTTTTTAGTTTTTAATCTACCCAGAGTTCAAAATTCAATCTTTGCTCTATTTACAATTTTATGTAATTTAGGTTATCAAACTTCATTTCTTCTTCAATGTAGCATGAATTGAAACATCTTTTGATAATTTTGACAACCTTTTCTTCACATCTTCATTGAAGTATATTGTATGATCGATGTCTCTTGGTTCATATCAACGCTTTACTCTCGTTGTGCCTTGATACTTCCTCCTCATAGAATCCCAAATTTCCTTGGATGTCTTCTTCTTCAGCATTGTTTCCAAGATAGTCCTATCACATGGACTGAAATAAATAGTTCTTGACCTTCAGGTCCTTCAACTTCGATGCTGCCAACCGTTGCTGTTGTCCAGCTGAGAGTACCTCGCCTTCATTTTTCTCTGAATAACCCGTCTCCACCATATCAAAAAACTCCTTTGATCTGATCATAGTGACCATCGAACGGCGGGCTGAACGTAGCTCTCAACTTGTCTTTCTGCTCCCATTCTTGCTGCTACAAGATTGCTCTGATACCTGTTGTTGGTGACAAGAAATTTTGTATCATTCTTTGAGAGGAAAGAACTGACTTTGAAAAAACTATGAAAGAAAGAATGCTTGTTTGATTTGAAACTGCAACACCAACTGGAACCACCCATTTCATTGCCTTTCATTCTTAAGCCATCCCGCCAGCTTCTTCAAATCATTCAGATTTGGAACCTGCACTTAGTGGTTTTCCCTGAAACTCGTCTATGTCCTTGCGTGTGTGATCAGCCGGCTCAAGTTGACCAGAGCCTATAGTATTAGTATTTAGTAGAGTCGTGCAGTGACGGTAATCAAATAATTGATTGTTATAAATAGGGCTAGTAAGTTCAAGTTGAAAGTTATTGTGGTTGGTAATTGCTATCCTTTGGACCGAAAAAGCAAGTTCTCACGCTTTCGAGTGGGGCTCATGCTTCCACTTCTAATTCATATACTCTTTATTTCGGCCATTTAAATCAAACTAACTCTCAACTGTTCTAACTTACCGTTTAGGAGGAGCAAAAATGAGTTAGAATGCCGGAGATAGACGAGGGCCAACATATTGAAAGCTTTTTTAGAGTTGATAGATAAATCAAATAACGGGACAAAAAGATCTTTAGTTTGACTTTTCCGGGTTATGTTATTAGGTAACAAGCCAACAAGCAGAGGTTGAGAAAGATCAGTCTCCGTCCCCCCCTTGTGCCCTAGCCTCACCTTATGCCGTCGAATTATTTCGATCCAATGGTGCTACAAAGGCCAAATAGTATGATTCACGCATCCAATCTCATTTCTCTTTTTACATCAATCAAAACCTTCCTTCTCATCCCTTATCATCTTGGTTATTTTATTGAGGTTTTTAGCTCTTTTAGTTTCAGTGTACCCGTCTGATAAGATAAGGCCAGTAAACGTTCACTCGTTTATAGATATATAAGTTTGAGCATATCAGGTTCAAGTCAAGTTTGGAAACAAAGGTTTAACACCCCTCATCCTCTGGTAGAGCAGAAGTCCGATAGCCAGTTAAGCAAGTCAGTAAAAAGCCTGGCCTGGTTGGATGTCATTTTTCTCTTTCAAAGCATAAGTAGAAAGAAAGAAAGCAAATGTCCCGGCGGAAGACAGTGCGTGCAGACTTTCTATCATCAAAACCTTTTAGTCAATTATGGCTTTTCCCGAGATTCAAAATCAAGAGAAATCCTCTTTTTGAAAAGAAAAGAATGATGATATATATAAATAAGTAAGCTGAAGCTGACCTTCAAAGCAATTGAGCCTGTGCAGGCTTCTTTCTTGCTTACACGGAATCGTCAGTCTTGCTGCCATGCCAATTTGCAAGCGTTAAGGAAAGGAAAAACCATCAAACTCCGATGACCAGAATGACGATTACCGGGATCCGTCAGGCTATTGGGCCTGGCATGGCCTTTCCATTCCAATATATCTTGACATGGGGTACCGAAAAACCCTAGCTCCTGTAACAGGGCCACTAAAGGGTCATTATTCTTCCTTGTCCTTTCTTTTCGCTTTCCTTTCTAAAGATGTTGAGTAATAAGCTAGCTACTGCAAGAATTGGTTGTTTGCAAGGGGTGTCAAGGTCTTTACTATAACTATATAACGATGGTGGGATTTAGTCAGGCAAGCATCAGTCTCTTGGTTGATGAGTCGTAGCATGTGGCAAGGCTGTTAAAGTTAGTGAAATTCCATTATTCATTATTAATGCGGATAATAAGAGAGTGCTCCGTCAACGTTCAAATTGTCATGATTGCGAATGAGTTGCCGCCTTGTATCCCGGGTGTCCCTTTCCAGGATTTCCTCAATTCAGCTTCCCTTCCTGAGCTCGAGGAGGAGCGTATTATTTCGACATTTTGAGGCTCCATACACAGAGAAGTAATAACGAACTGCAAAATCCTCTTCCCTTCTAACCCGGAAATCTCAAAAAAGGGGCGGGGGGACACCAATGTCTGCTATTTGAGGAGCTTAGAGGACAAGCGTTGGCTAAATACCAAAAACTCCGTATCACAAAGGATAGGGAAATCGGCATCATTTCCCAATGGGAACTCAGAAGAGTAGGCACACAAAAAATCTTCTCTTTTTTTGCGGGTAGATGAGGACTCCCTTCTAGCTCGTTCTTGAATTACGCGACCCTCTTGCGAAAGGTAAGAGGCCTCTCTCTTGGCATTGGCATTTGCTTTCTTTCATGAGGGCTATAGCTTCGTCAACTTTGGTTGGCTTCAAGAAAAGAAGCGGTTCTCCCCATGTTCTGGATTATTTCTCTAGGACAGTCAGTGCTGATGACAAAGTCCGCAGAGTCAAAAGTTCTTGGAAGTGAGGCTTTATTAAAGGGCTTTGGTGGGTGAGGCTTTTTAGAGTGCAATCTATGATTATGATGTGTTATTCAGTCTCAATGAAATTTGCCAAAAGGAGTCCAATTCGAGCCATCTTTTGCTGGATGGATTTGGCACCGAGGATCTTCAAAAAGTGGGAATTTATACTGGGTGGGACGGAAGGGCACTGAAAGAGAAAATCGAACATCTTTACGATTGCCTCCTTTAATTAATCTTAATAAAGCCCAAAGGGCCGTGAAAGAATAGAATAGAATAGAATAGGCTGTTAGGGAGATGGAAGCAAGTCAAGGAATGAATAGTTGTATCCGTATTAATGAATTAACTAACTGCGACAATAAAGCCACTTTTTAGACTCTTTGCATCGGGTAACAAGAGTAGAGTCATAGAAGAGGGCCCTATCAAGGGTAGCCGCTTACTGGAGGTTACGAGACGGAAAAGGAAAAAGGAAGCAGTGAAAGCGTAGAAACTTGAACGAAATAGGCAAAGAATCAAGTCTGCCCCCCGTCTAGTTAATGGGGCTGAATCCCGAACCTTACACAAGAAACTAGATTGAGAAAAAGACATTTCTTTCAGTTGAAAAAGAGTTAGTCGGATAAGATTTAGAAGTAGACGAAAGAAAAGGACTATTATAGTATGAAGCAAGTCAAGGAATAAGCCCAAAGGGCCGTGAAAGAATAGAATAGAATAGAATAGGCTGTTAGGGAGATGGAAGCAAGTCAAGGAATGAATAGTTGTATCCGTATTAATGAATTAACTAACTGCGACAATAAAGCCACTTTTTAGACTCTTTGCATCGGGTAACAAGAGTAGAGTCATAGAAGAGGGCCCTATCAAGGGTAGTCGCTTACTGGAGGTTACGAGACGGCAAAGGAAAAAGGAAGCAGTGAAAGCGTAGAAACTTGAACGAAATAGGCAAAGAATCAAGTCTGCCCCCCGTCTAGTTAATGGGGCTGAATCCCGAACCTTACACAAGAAACTAGATTGAGAAAAAGACATTTCTTTCAGTTGAAAAAGAGTTAGTCGGATAAGATTTAGAAGTAGACGAAAGAAAAGGACTATTATAGTATGAAGCCACTTCCTTTCCCCGAGCTAGCTACGTCTCCTTACTGTAAGGTTCCGTTCCCCAGTTCATGAATCAGGCTAGTTCCCTAATCGAGTTATTTGATTGAGGAAAGTCCGTCTTTAGAGTCAGTATGAGCCTCTATCTATCTGTTCATCTCTTTTACAGAGTCAAGCTAGTCCTTTCCTTCCCTTCCTTCTAGGAGTCATCATTCCCCATTCCTTAAAACTGAAAATGAGTGTCCGCTTGCACTTGTAAGAGTAGGGTAAGCTAAAAGTTGGATGCCCCAACTGTTCAGGTGATGAGTATAACTTTTTTCTAGAAAAGGCTTGAGTCCTTGTAGTCAATGTTCCGCTTGACCAACCAAACCTCATCCCCTCGGAATTTGACTTTTCATTTTCTGCAAGAAAGAATCCACTTTGACCTCTTATCTTGACTGCTACTATCGGCAATTGCCCCGATTAGATTTGCCGATGTTACCAATCCTCTCTCTACCCTATAATGAATTTACCATGGTTTCCGGTTGTAACTCAACCGCCCCTCTCCTTTCCTTTCCAGTCGAGCTTCTTCGCCCTCTCACCTCGTAACCTCGGTTTCCCAATTTCATTGCCTTAACCTCGTAAACTCGGTTTCATGTCTTCGACCCTCTCCTCCCTTTTCTTTTCTCGTCTCGCTTCTTCACCCCTTGACATCCCCTCACCAGATAAAAGAGGTTGAACTGGATAGAAAGGATTAGATAGAAAGGCTAAAAAGAGAGTTATGAAAATAGCCTGTAAACTAGCAAGGGAACACCTGAGATGCCCGGTCAGAGACCTAAAATGCCTGTAGTGTAGTAGGAATGGCGAAGTCAAACTGGATAAACTGAGCATCTCACTCAAACTAGAAGGGCAAGCCAGATAAATAATAGCATATCCTGATCCCGAGCTCCATTCTCTTGTCTATCCATATTCTATATTCTATCCCTAAAGACCGCTTGCTAGAAGAACAAAAGGTGGCCCTCAAAATCGCAAGAGAAGAATCAACACACCTAGATGGGATCCTCGTACCGGAGTGTGACATCAGCTTACATTAGTCTTTCTTCCTTAGGCTCCAATTGAAGATGAATCATTGTCGAGAGTCAGAATCTCTCTTTCTTATTTAGTATCTACTCCGGCCTCTTGCAGTTCAAAAATCAGAGGTAAGCCGGAGGAATCCCCTTTCCGAAGAGACTGAATGTCAGAACAAACAAGAGAAGGAGAATGCAGAGAGAGTAAAGACGAAACGAAGATCCTTTACAGTGAATAAATAGGGACAAGTGATTGAGTGAAGGAGAATGAATTCATGAATGAATAAGGAAAGAGTATTTCTTTTTTACAGTTAAAGAAGATGAAGGAGAAAGATCAATTAAAGAATGAAGAGAGAGTTTCGGAGAAGAGAAAGAGAAAGAAGAAATCTTTCGTCTTTCCTTCGAAAGCAAGACAAGATTCATGAGACTTAACTCCTCTCCGTCTTAGCTTAGCCGAGCTAGCTTTCTTTTATTCCTTGATTTCACTCTTTGACGATATTCCCTTATTGTTCCTTATTCTTGAAGGAACTGTAAACAAAGACTCACGATTCATTCTCCTTTAAAGACTATTTATTAATTAATTATATCCTCTCCCTATTTTTTTGGGATCAAATCCCTATTTTTGAGTGTAAAGGTAATGGCGTATTAAGTCAATCCTCTCCCTTACGGTCTCGCACTTCGTCCCTCTCCCATCCGGTCTCGCACTTCGTCCCTCTCCCATCCGGTCTCGCACTTCGTCCCTCTCCCATCCGGTCTCGCACTTCGTCCCTAAACATTCTTGATCTTCTCCTTCTTTCACTCGGTAAACTCATTAGCTACTTCACCTTAGCAGTTTTTCAATCCTCAACTCTCGATTCAACCTCAAACAGTCACCTATTTATTCTTGAACTGCTCTTTCTCCTTCCCCTTATACGATATTACCTGACCTATACCTATTTCCTATTTCTTCTCTTTCTCCTTAATGAGAGTTGACTCCTACACCTATGGATTCTTTCACTCAGTAAATAGGTGTTTTGTTTGCATCTTCTCTTCACCTATGGACTCTCTCTCCTCGCTTTTTTTCAATTATAAATAAATAACTATTTTGATGGAGATTTGTAGCATCATTCAAGTAAATACAGATTGAGATCGTAGAAACATGAGCTTGTGATATAGCTACACCTAATTCCAAATCGGTTAATGCAAGAACTATAAATAAAGGACCAGGATCCCCTATGAAATAGAAAAGATTATTCATACATAGCATAGTCCAAGCGGACCCACTTAAAATCTTTACTGAACTATGACCGGCCATCATATTAGCAAATAACCGTATTCCTGAGCTTAATGCGCGAAAACAACGAGGTATTAGCTCAAGGAGTACTAAAAAAGGTGCTAATGGCAGTGGGACTCCAGCAGGTAATGAGAAACTTAAAAAATGAAGCCCATTTCTTTGAAATCCCACTATAGTAATACCAATAAAAAGAGAACGAGATTTAGCCGATCTGATTCGATAGTCTCTTATTACAGCTGAGCTCTAAGAGAAGATGTTGTATAGATCCGGAGGAAAATAATAAATAGGCTAGTCCCATTCCTTCTTTCATTTGACATCCTACATGTAACCTGAGAGCGAGGCAAGCTAGGGCTGAAACTGACGATTCGAAGACAAAGAGACTACTGGACGTCTCGCAGAGCGACTCTCAACAAGGACGTTGAGACTTTGAAAAAAGAAATCTGTTGGGCTTAATCCGCACTAAAGATCAAGGAGTACAAGTGTACTCCGGATAATAAGGGAAAGGGGTTTTCTAATCCAAGGTTGACTCTGATTAGATCTGACGCGCAAGCGCTAAGTAAGCAAGCTACCTTATGTAATGTCAAAAAAACCAAGGAAAATCACGAACCTCAAGTAGAAACGAACAAGGTCTTACGGCACGATCACTATATCTCTTTTCTTTTTTCTTTATCTCTCCTCTATCAATCGGCCGATAGCTCTCTCTTGAATATCAATTGAACAATTCAGAGAAAAATCATCCTACTCTTATCTTATCTATCTTATGAACGAATTTCTTAGAAAGCTCAGAAAATCAAGCCATCTCAAATGCTCTACCGATGAAGAAGAAAGTTCAAATGAACATCGAAGGGGAGAAAATCTCACAATCTCAAATACTGTCAATCAAGAATACCAGATTGCCAGAATCGAAGATCAACTCAAAAATTGGACTATTCCAAAGGTAGATCCTAAAACTATCTACCAAATTTCAACCTTCAATTTTACTCAAAGATCATGCATCAAATTCTCAGAGAAGAACATCCCAATTCATAGCAATAGGGAATCTCTGAATCTTTTTTCAAGATCTCTTATACTCCAACATCGTGAAGAGTTTAACTATCTCCATGTCGGTCTTGTCCAAGTCGCGGTAAAACCATTGTTCAGACTTGGATTAGATATCTCAGTCCTTATCTCCTTACGAGATAAGAGACATGAAGATTTCTCAAATTCCTTGTTGGGAATGGTTCAATCCAATTTAGAGAATGGACCAGTCTATTTCAATTGTTATCCAAACTTTACTCTGTCTCTCCACGACCCACACATATTATAAGCTCTCATGCTAGATTTACAGTAAAAAAATTTAAACATCAAGGCTGAAACCCATTCTTCAGTCCTCATATTCAGGGTTTATTATAAGCTCATGAATACAAACATTTCTCCAAGAGCATTAAGATCCTCACCAAAAGGATCGACTATGCTCATAGAAGCAAATATTGGAAAATCATCAGTGACTGTCCCAAAAACACTCTCTTGGGATCAAATAACCAGAAGCACTCTCTGGAAAATAGAAGATGCAAATCTTCCAAAGAGGAAAGAATCTCAAAACCCAGTCCAAATTATCGAACATGACGATGGAAGCGTTGAAATAAAATTCAGCGAAGAACCTTCGTCAGAGTCGAAAGTAAAAGAATTCCTGAGTTCTAGACCAAGTACTTCAGGAATATCAAGATCAATGTATGACCCCTTAAAGGTAAAAGAGGTCAGTTATGATCAAAAAAGGGCGTCAATCCACTATGAAGATGGCTCAAGGTCTCCAACCCATACGGATATGGATACTCAATCCGTCTACGAAAGCCAGCTAAATGTCATTACAGCTGATTTCCAGATAGACAAAGAATTTTTGAAAGCAGATTTTATGTCAACTACCAACTCTTCAAAAAGAAATGCCTTCTTCCAAACCTACAAAGAGGCTGAGTGAAATGAATTAAGAGCTCAGTGGTATTCTCATATGGAAGCCATCAAAGAAAATATACCATTCTTCGAATGGTTTGAAGAAAATATTCTGCAGGTATGCACCTTGACCCAGAGGAGTTGGAAGACTACCAAAAGAGGCGAGGTATATTCGAAACATCCTCCGTTAGAAGAAGTCGAATTCGACAACTACTACGGAGAAAAGGTCAAAGCTAGCCCTTTCAAACATATTCCGGAAGGACTAGAAAAGGGTAATCCGACCCTAAAGGATATCAAGAATATCCAGCATCAAAACAATTATTCAAATAAGATTTTATCCACGATTGCTACTCAACTTGAAAGTATCGAGGGAAAAATCTCAAAGAAATCAGGTACTCAGCAGGAACAGGCAAGCAGCTCTGTACCAAAGGTTGATGAGTCAATACCAATACTCAGACCGGCAAATCTCAAAATATTTACAAAAAGGATTTCAAAAGAAGAGGCTGCAATGGCCAAGATAGAGAAAAAGTTAGACAGGATATTAAATCCCGCCATGACGCCTCAAGATTCATCTGTCAATGTCGTTAACAATGACGACGAGAACCAAGAATTCGAAGACGAGATTGCAAATGAGAGAGAAGAACCTTTCTACAATCGAATTGAAAGAATCTCTAGAAGAAGTCAAAATAATGCTAGTAATCAGAAAAACTGGTATCCTCAACCGTCTTTTCCGGATATCCAGTTCGAAGAAAAGACACTACAAACTCAAGCTCATTACGATGATTTAGCAATCTATGAATGGAATATCGATGGATTGTCTGACTATCTGATAATGAATGTTGTCAATGAGATGATGATGGCCGCAGGCGCGTATAAATTACAAGGCCATAAATCCGACCATCAGATAGCTCAAGTTTTGGTAACCGGATTTACCGGGCAACTCAAGGATTGGTGGGACAAATATCTCGACGAAACAACCCGCCAACAGATATTAAACCACTATGTCATTAGACCAACTACTCAAATTATCAAAGAAGAAGGTCCATCAACTAGGACCGAGGTACAACATGAAAGGGTAGAGGATGCTGTCAACACCCTCATATATACCCTCATAGAATTCTTCGTCGGCGACCCTCTAAAATACCAGGAGAGATCCGCCGAGATACTCATGAATCTGAAATGCCCTACCTTAGGTGATTTCAGGTGGTACAAAGACATGTACTTCAGCAAAGTTCTTATTAGAACAGATAGTTCGTTGGAATTCTTGAAAGAGAATTTCGTCAATGGACTACCAAAACACTTCTCAAGGAGGATCAAAGATGGTCTTAAGACAAAGTACAATGGAACAATTCCATGGCAAATTTTGTCATACGGATCCATAGCATCCTTCATCATAGAAGAAGGACTCAGACTTTGTAATGAGTCAATGATTCAAAACAAGCTCAATTCTTCGATATCAAACAGAAAAGAGCTTGGTAGATTTTGCGATCAATATGGATGCAAGGGAATAGAAGCTCCCTCAACCTCCAGACGAAAGAAGGTTAAGACGCATCCAAAACCTTATCATTCATACAGGCCTAGAGAAACATATCGGAGTAAACCCGTGCAGTCTCAGAAGCCAACATATTCAAGAAGGAAGTATATTCCTACAAAAACCCATAGAGGAAAGAAAAAGCAAACTTGCTTCAAATGTCGTGAAGTAGGACACTATGCTAACAAGTGTCCAATCAGAGGAAAGATCAATGAGTTGGATATAGATCAAGAGCTGAAAAATCAGCTATTACGACTGACCCTAACCGACTCAGAGCAATCAAGCGAGGGAGAAATCCTCGAACTCCAAGAAGAATCTGATTCATATTCTAGCACAGAATACGAATCAGAACAAGAAGGAAAAAGGACGTGCGAAGGATGCATAAATGTCCTTACCAAGGATCAAGAAATTCTACTCGAAGTAGTAGAAAAAGTTCAAGACCTAGAAATTCAACAGAAGATTGCTCAACGACTTAGGGATGCCATGACAATCTCTAAGCCAACTGAAAGGGAAGAAAGAAATCCCCACAGACTCCAATCTGTTCTCGAAAGATTTGAAAAACCGAGGGAACTCACTACTCAAGATTTACAAAGAGAGATTAATAATCTCAAACAAGAGGTACAGGCGCTAAGATCTGAAACCAGGTCAGAATCTTATACGCTTCGTCAAGAAATTCTCAATCTTCAGGAAAGGCTGCCAGCACAAAAGGAAACGGCGCAACCGAACCTGGATGAAGAAGATTTTCAAAGTTCCTTCGTTGGAGCCATCACCACTTCTCAATTTCAAAAATGGTACGCTCTCGTTACCTTAAAAATTTATGATTTCAAAATCACACTAAAGGCTCTCATAGATACTGGAGCCGATCAAAATTGCATTCAAGAAGGCCTAATACCTACAAAGTATTTTGAAAAAACTACTGAGGGCCTTAGAGGTGCTAACAACAACAAACTCAAAATTAATTACAAACTATCAAAAGTTCATGTTTGCAATGATGGAATTTGCTTCGTAAATTCCTTCCTTCTAGTAAAAGACTTAGGACAAGAACTAATCCTAGGAACTCCTTTCATTACTCAATTATATCCTTTTTAGAATAACTGAAAAAGGGTTAGAATCAAAAGCCTTAGGAAAGAAGATAAAATTTAACTTTCTTTCCCCCATAAGGATTAGCGAAATAAATAACCTTCAAAAGAATACAATTATTCAATCAATAAATGTATTAAATTATAAAGAAAAACAAATTTCTTTTTTGAAAGAAGAAATTTCATTCAAAAGAATAGAAGAACAAATTCAAAATAAGACTGTCCAGTTTAAAATCAAAACTTTACAAACTCAATTAGAAAAAGAAGTTTGTTCAAATATCCCAAATGCCTTTTGGAATAGGAAACAACATATAGTTGATCTTCCTTATATCAAAGCTTTCGAGGAGAAAAATATTCCTACGAAAGCCCGACCTATTCAAATGAATAAAGAATTACTAACATTCTGCAAAGCAGAAATTAATGATCTTTTGCAGAAAGGTCTTATTAGACCATCAAAGAGCCCCTGGTCATGTGCGGCTTTTTACGTCAACAACCAGGCTGAAAAGGAACGTGGAGTCCCGCGACTGGTAATTAACTACAAACCCTTAAATAAGGTTTTGGAATGGATTAGATATCCAATTCCAAATAAATCAGATTTATTGCAAAAAATTTCAAATGCAAAAAATTTTCAAAATTTGACATGAAATCAGGATTTTGGCAAATCCAGATTTCAGAAAAAGACAAGTACAAAACGACTTTTAATGTCCTTTTTGGACAATACGAATGGAATGTTATGCCATTTGGGCTAAAAAACGCTCCATCCGAATTTCAAAAGATTATGAATGATATTTTCAATCCTTTTCAAGACTTTTCAATTGTTTATATTGACGATGTTCTGATTTTTTCTCAAAACATCGATCAACACTTTAAGCATCTTCAAACATTTTTTACGACAGTCAAAAGAAACGGTTTAGTTGTGTCTAAACCCAAAATTAAACTTTTTCAAACAAAAATCCGTTTTCTCGGATTTGAAATTCATTTGGGTCTAATCAAACCCATTCAAAGGTCCATTGAGTTTGCCTCAAACTTTCCAGACCAAATTACAGATAAGACCCAACTACAAAGATTTTTGGGATGTCTCAATTATGTGTCTGATTTCCTTCAAAATATCAGACCCATCTGCAAGCCGCTTTTTGAGAGACTCAAAAAGAATCCAAAGCCCTGGACTGAAGAACATACCAAAACAGTCCAAAAAATCAAATCCCTTGTCAAGTCAATTCCGTGTTTATCGCTGATAAACCCAAGGGCTAGTTTAATAGTGGAGACCGACGCATCCGATATTGGATATGGAGAAATCCTAAAACAGTCCCTTGACAAGAAAGAATCCATTGTCCGTTTCCATTCGGGAATATGGAATTCTACTCAAAAAAATTATTCAACAGTAAAGAAAGAAATACTTTCAATAGTACTTTGTGTACAAAAATTTCAAAGTGATTTGATTAACAAAAGTTTTGTTATCAAAACCGACTCAAGGGCATCTAAATTTGTTTTAGAAAAAGATGTCAAGAATCTTGTGTCTAAACAAATTTTTGCTAGATGGCAAGCCATTTTATCTTGCTTCGACTTTCAGATTTTGCCTATAAAAGGGATCGAAAACCCCTTGGCAGATTACCTCTCAAGAGAGTTCTTACTCTCAAAGAAAAATTCTCCCTAACCCATCTCCATCTCCCAGCAATGACCGGAAAGAAAGTGATAGAAAAAGGGAAGAAGCCCAATGCTTCTTCAAGCACACCTACTCCAATGACATCCGACAGCTATGCAATGGATTCTGGCTTCACATTGGTGACCAGATCTAAAGCAAAGCTTTCTCAAAAACAGGCGGAGGTTATCACTCCGACGAGGCCTTCAGCCTCTTCAACACAGCCATCTGCCGTTATTCCATCGAGACCCACTGTCTCTTCCACTTCAAAGGGACCTTCTGTCCCCTCGACCTACTCGGACGCGGTTGTTCCCGTTCGTTTTTCTCCAGTTCCTGAAATCAAAACCTATTTTCAAAAATCTGTGTCTATACCAGAAGCTCTGGTAGAACCAGAATACGACGACCCGAAAATCGGCGAAGTCGTTAAAAAAGCCTATCCATCGGGATTCTTTTATATCCCAGAAGATCTTCATAAAACCAGAAGGTTTTATGAATTCATTCTAGTTGACACAAAGTCCGTCGAAATTACTCATATTCCGAGTCGCGATGATCCTTCGAAAATTGCGTATTCAAAATTAAAAATTTTTAAAGTCATGAATCCGACGTATTGGAATCAAGACCCATACACGGAAAAGACATTCTCAAAACCTTTTGTTCTTCATTCTTACTCATACAGAGACTATCAGATGGCATGGTTCAATGTCATTTGGTATCAAAATTACGAGCATTCATGGTTCATTCAATTCTGCCAGAATGCTCATAAAATTCATTACCCATTTTGGTTCATCAAATGGTTGAAAATCTTTGGATCAGCCAAAGATATATTTCCAGTTCCAATCCAAGAATCGTTCCACTATTTTGTTCAAAACATATTCAAAATCCCATTTCCATTGACCATGCGCTTTTGCGTATATTTTCAAATTCCTTGGATTTTAACTTGGAATTTTCAAATTAAAGAGACCGAAGACCAAATAAAACAGGTCTTCAAAATTATCAAAATCAAATGGTGGGATAAATATACTTATACCCACGCAGACATCAAAGCGGTAAAGGTCTGGCTATCTGAGAATGGCCACCTTCAGGATTTATCCAAGAAGAAGACCTCCGAATTCCTTAATTCAAAGTCGAGGCTACTCGCCGCATTAGCCCAGACAACTTCGGAAGCTGATTTTCAAAAGCTTCTTCAAGAAGCCACATCAGTCGGTTCAACGTCTTCTCCTTCTATTATAGAGGAAGAAGATGAAGACACGATCTATGATCTCAATGATCCATTTTTGGATTCACAACCACCTTTGTAGATATCATCATCTCAATGACTGAATAGTCGTTAAACTAATTGTAAAAAAAAAAAAAAAAAAAAAAAAAAAAAAAAAAAAATTCAAATCCGTGAATGGAATATGTTCCCTGACATATTCCATTCAATTTTCCTTCTTTTGGCACCTTGTCTATTTTGGTTTTTCTTATTATTAATGTACTCTTTCTTTTTTCATGTAAATACATCTATGTACATCTATGTAAAAATATGTATTAAAAGTTATTAATTAAGCTAGGATGATAGAGCTCATGTAAATCGTAAGGGCTCAAGTCATTAAGCACATTTTATTATTTGCATTATTTAATTATAGTTTAACTATTTGTTGTCATATTTAAGCTAGTTGTAAATATAGAAGTTAAGGTTATATTGTAACCCACATAGGTTACTATATTCCACCATTAACTAGCCATTTTAATGTGGAGGTTATGGGAATTTCTTGGTCGTGGTTCATTTTTTGACTACATTAAGAAATGAATGTTTGTATGTAAATTTAAAGAAATGTAGCTTTTGCACGGAAAAAGTTAACTTTCTTGGGTTTGTAGTTTCATCTAATGGTGTTGAGGTTGATGAGGAGAAAGTGAAGGCTATAAAAGAGTGGCCTACACCTAAAAATGTAAGTGAGGTAAGAAGTTTTCATGGTCTTGCAAGTTTTTACCGTAGGTTCATTAAGAATTTTAGTACAATTGCTTCACACTTGAATGAACTTGTTAAGAAAAATGTATCCTTTATATGGGAAAAAGATCAAGAACTTGCTTTTAATACTTTGAAAGAAAAATTGAGTTCTGCTCCTTTGCTTGCATTACCTAATTTTGAGTCTACTTTTGAAATTGAATGTGATGCTAGTGGAGTAGGGATAGGTGCTGTATTAATGCAAAATCAAAGACCTTTAATGTTCTTTAGTGAGAAGTTGACTGGTGCATCTTTGAGGTATCCAACTTATGACAAAGAGTTTTATGCTTTGGTTCGTGCATTGCAAACCTGGCAACATTATCTTTGGCCTAAGAAGTTCATTATTCATACGGATCATGAAAGTTTAAAGCATTTGAGAGTACAAAATAAACTCAACAGACGGCATGCTATGTGGTTAGAATTTATTGAAACATTCCCTTATGTCATAAGATATAAACAAGGTAAGGAGAACATTGTTGCAGATGCTTTATCACGAAGGTATGTCCTCCTCAATACTTTGAATGCTAGGTTGTTGGGTTTTGAACACATAAAGGATTTGTATCAACATGACATGTTTTTTGCTCCTTTTGTTGAATCTTGTGAAAAAGGACTCATTGTGGACAATTACTTGTTGTTAGATGGATTTTTGTTCCGAAAAGGCAAACTTTGCATACCATCTTGTTCCATACGTGAGCTACTTGTGAGGGAAGCTCATGGAGGTGGTTTAATGGCACACCATGGAGTTTCTAAAACTTATGATATGCTCTCTGAACATTTTTTTTGGCCTAAAATGAGACATGATGTTCATAAAGTTTGTGCTCGTTGCATAGCATGTAAACAAGCTAAGTCTAGGCTTCAACCACATGGTTTATACTCCCCATTACCAGTTCCTAATGGTCCTTGGATTGATATATCAATGGATTTTGTTTTAGGTTTACCTAGGACTAGGAAAGGTTATGATAGCATCTTGGTTGAGGTTGATCCATTTAGTAAAATGGCTCATTTTATTCCTTATCACAAAACTGATGATGCAAAACATATTGCAGACCTGTTCTTCAGGGAAGTTGTACGATTCCATGACATTCCTAAAAGCATCGTTAGTGATCGTGATGTCAAATTTTTAAGCCTCTTTTGGCGTGTTTTATGGGGTAAGTTAGGAACTAAGCTCGTATATTCAACTACTTGTCATCCTCAAACGGATGGACAAACTGAAGTTGTTAACAGAACCATGACTACTATGCTTAGGGCTATTATTGATAAGAATCTTAAGACTTGGGAGGATTGTTTGCCATTTATAGAATTTGCATATAATAGGGTGGTTCATAACACTACTAAATGCACACCTTTTGAAATTGTTTATGGCTTTAATCCTTTAACCCCCATTGACTTGTTATCTATACCGTCAAAAGAATTTGTGAATTTTGATGCAAATGCCAAGGTTGAGTTTGTTCATAAACTGCACAAGCAAGTAAAAGAACAAATTGAGAAGGTTGCCACCCAAATTAATAAAGGACGTAAGATTGTCATCTTCAAGCCAGGAGATTGGGTTTGGGTGCATTTCCGAAAAGAAAGATTTCCTACTCAAAGAAAATCTAAGCTTTTACCACGAGGAGATGGACCTTTTCAAGTTCTTGAGTGCATCAACGACAATGCTTATAAAATTGATTTACCAGGTAAGTACGGTGTTAGTGCAACTTTTAATGTTGTTGATTTGAGTTCTTTTGATGTAGGTGATGGCTTGGATTCGAGGACGAATCTTTCTCAAGAGGGGGAGAATGATATGAACCACGACCAAGGAATTTTCATACCTCAAGGTCCAATTACAAGGACGAGAGCCAAGAAGCTACAACAAACCTTATACAGTTATATTCAAGCTATGGTGAGCTCATCAAAGGAAATTCTAGAAGACGTTGGAGACCTCCCTTATATGTTATGCAAAGTTGAGCTTCAAGACAGAGATGAATTAAATGCACTTTAAGTTGCATTTAATGAACTCCGCTGAATTTATCAAATAGTCCAAGGATGACTAATAAGCACATTTTATTATTGGCATTATTTAATTATAGTTTAACTATTTGTTGTTATATTTAAGCTAGTTTTAAATATAGGAGTTAAGGTTATATTGTAACCCACCTAGGTTACTATATTCCACCATTAACTAGCCATTTTAATATGGAGGTTATGGGAATTTCTCATTTACTAGCCCATTTAATTTTGGAGTTATGGATCATAGGTTAAGGTTTGTAAAGGCTATATAAAGCCTTCTTTTCTTTGATTAGAGATCAGATTTTGGAATTAAGAATAGAATTTCTATTTTAGCTTTGTTGAGAGCTAAACTTTCTTTGCAAATTCTTGTGTTTATAACTTGCATGTAGAGTCATTCAAGTGGTATTGATCAAACCTCTTGTGGAGTGATTCGAATCACGAGTTTAGAAATGAGTTTTCTTTACTCTTGATCTTGATCATCAAGGTAATCCGTTCCATACTTTCCCTTGGGTTGATTTTCATATCAGAATATCTCAAGGCAAGAACATTGTTTGAGATTCGAATCACTCCACAAGCAAGATCGATCATGTCTAGCTTGAATGATTCTTGTTGATCAAATATCTCAAGGCAAGAACACTTGCTTGAGATTCGAATCACTCCACAAGCAAGATTGATCATGTCGAGCTTGAATGATTCTACATGCAATCTAAACTACATAGAATTGCAAAGAAACTTAGCCATCGGCTAAAGAAAAGCACAAATGCTATATTTTCCAAGTCTGCTTACAAATACAACATACGTGGCTTATATAGCCTCAAAAATGAAACTATTAAAGGCATTCCAAGAGTTGTAACATTCATACTTAATGGCCATAATCAACCATTATGTAATTGTAACCTAAATTTAATAAAAACTCTTAAAATACAATAACTCTAAATTTTAACCCACCCAAAATTTATGACAATCAAACTTCATTCTTCTTCAATGTGGCATGAATTGAAACAACTTTTGATAATTTTGACAACTTTTTCTTCACATCTTCATTCAAGTATATTGTATGATTGATATCTTTGGTTCATATCAGAAGATGTCATTGGATGGTGTACCGCTGCCACGTCTAGTGAAGTCGAACTACAAGAATTGGAGCATTCAGATGCAAGCCTTGCTCGGAGCGCAAGATGTATGGGACGTGGTTTTGGAAGGTTACACTGAACCGGAGCAAATCGAAGACATTACAGTAAATGACATCAGGACACAGAAAGAAGTACGGATGAAGGACAAGACCGCGGTGTACTTCTTTATTATTCCAAGCGGTTGGTTTTGATGAGTCAAATTTGTATAAGATAGCCAGCAGAACATAATATGGGAAAGTCGTTCCTCTCGATCAATTCCGATTCGAATCAATCAATAGAAAAAGAAAGAATCTCTTTTTTCCTTTGAACAAGTTTCTCTTATAAGGAGAGGTGGAAGAAAAGGCTCGGGATTGATTTAGGAGTCTTTGTGCGAGCTGATTGATGCAGATAAAGATTACAGCTTCTGAAACCAAGACTTTTGATGCCCGTCCTTCGCTTCAGGGCTGGTTAACCAGAATTCTTCTCCTGCAAAATAACAATAGAAAATGATAAGATAAGGAAATCAACTACAAGGGGAATAAGATTCGGATTACCTTGTTGATCAAATATCTCAACACAAGAACATTGTTTGAGATTCGAATCACTCCACAAGCAAGATCGATCATGTCTAGCTTGAATGATTCTTGTTGATCAAATATCTCAACGCAAGAACACTTGTTTGAGATTCGAATCACTCCACAAGCAAGATTGATCATGTCGAGCTTGAATGATTCTACATGCAATCTAAACTACATAGAATTGCAAAGAAACTTAGCCATTGGCTAAAGAAAAGCACAAATGCTTCTTTTAATATATTTTCCAAGTCTGCTTAAAAATACAACATACATGGCTTTATATAGCCTCAAAAATGAAACTACTAAAGGTATTCCAAGAGTTGTAACATTCCTACTTTATGGCCATAAATTAGCCATTATGTAAATGTAACCGAAATTAAATAAAAAGTCTTAAAATACAATAACTCTAAATTACTCTAAATTGTAACCCACCCAAAATTTACAACAATCAAACTTCATTCTTCTTCAATGTAGCATGAATTGAAACATCTTTTGATAATTTTGACAACCTTTTCTTCACATCTTCATTGAAGTATATTGTATGATTGATGTCTCATTGGTTCATATCATTCTCCACTTCTTCAAGAGGATTCGTCCTCGAATCTATTTGTGTAACTTTGCTGCAAAAAATAAGTTATGGAAATACGACGGACCTCACAACACTCTCTCGCGAGTATTACACTCAAGGAATTTTAGGCCACTCTTTTTGCACTCATTTACACAAATGAAGCTTTCATTCTCACCTCTCAAAATTTTAAATAGAGCAAAGATTGAATTTTGAACTCTGGGTCGATTAAAAACTAAAAAAGATAAAGATAAATAAAAATCAAATTGAGAAGAAACGCAAAGGAAACATATATCCGATCTTGAGCCTGAAGCTCTGATACCAAATGATAAGATAAGGAAATCAACTACAAGGGGAATAAGATTCGGATTACCTTGTTGATCGAATATCTCAACACAAGAACATTGTTTGAGATTCGAATCACTCCACAAGCAAGATCGATCATGTCTAGCTTGAATGATTCTTGTTGATCAAATATCTCAATGCAAGAACACTTGTTTGAGATTCGAATCACTCCACAAGCAAGATTGATCATGTCGAGCTTGAATGATTCTACATGCAATCTAAACTACATAGAATTGCAAAGAAACTTAGCCATTGGCTAAAGAAAAGCACAAATGCTTCTTTTAATATATTTTCCAAGTCTGCTTAAAAATACAACATACATGGCTTTATATAGCCTCAAAAATGAAACTACTAAAGGTATTCCAAGAGTTGTAACATTCCTACTTTATGGCCATAAATTAGCCATTATGTAAATGTAACCGAAATTAAATAAAAAGTCTTAAAATATAATAACTCTAAATTACTCTAAATTGTAACCCACCCAAAATTTACAACAATCAAACTTCATTCTTCTTCAATGTAGCATAAATTGAAACATCTTTTGATAATTTTGACAACCTTTTCTTCACATCTTCATTGAAGTATATTGTATGATTTATGTCTCCTTGGTTCATATCAGAAAAAGTGGTTTTTGCATGGCTTCGGTTTCGATGAGAATGGAAAGAATGAAGCAACCCCAAAGATCTCGTCAAACAAGAGATGGAATTCCATGAAAGAATACTAGCCCAAGACCCGATCGGAGGCAAGAGCTCTTTCTTCTGACCGTCACAGTCTTTTCTTCTCCCGAGAGTCTGACCACCTTCTTGATTTACTAGTGGAAACTGGGGATTCGTAAGAACAAGGAATCGCTTTCAATGAAAATTGATCTTTGTCAAGACCGGACTAATCCCGCAAAAGGTGGATGATTCCCCCGCCCCGAAACTGACCACTTTGTCTCTTCCCAAAATCAAACAAGGAAACAAATCTCTTTTTTTTAGCACAAATCAAAGGAACCAACTGAATCAGAAAGAGTCGTTTTCTTTCCAATTGCTGCAGTCAGTCATCCAAGAATCAAAATCAAGTCCTTTTCAAAGAGAATGCTAAAAGAAAAAAGGAGATTTCTTCTTTCTTGGAGAAGAACGGTCTTTGTTTGGCCTGAACCAACCACTTTCCGAAAACTCAGTGGTCTTTTTATCAGCCTTTGTTTGGCGAAGGGGGAGCTTGAAGACATTTTAGTTTGATTTGCTTTCTTAAGCCGCTGACCCGAGTGCTTGCCTAAGCCCTTTGCATCTCTTTCCAGCTTGATATGGACCTGGGCCTGAGATTGTCATACCACTCCTAGGCAGGACCAAGGAAAGGGGGAATTGTCTCAATCAATGGCAAAGACCCATTTTGTGGTAGTGTACCGGCAAGCGGTAATGCAATGAGATCAGTGTCTTTTAGGGCAACCTCTACCATCAAAGATAGAAAATTGTGGGATTTGGTACCCTGGTGGATAAGGAACACAGTTTCATGATATGGAGGATATATAGACTGCGATAAGGCTGGATTCTTCCTTCTTTCTTTGGGGTTTTGAAACTCCGTTTTTCATCAAATTCTTCCTTAGTGACAAACTGGGCGGAAGTATGGACCTGCCTGAGCTGGTGGAGGGGCTCTTGCTTGTGCAGCTGGAATCTCAGTCGGAAAAGCGGGAGGTGCAAAAGGGAAAGGAGTGGAGGTAGCTATCAGTGCTTCCAGAGCAACCAACTTCTTTTTGATACCATCCAATTTCGGGGGCCGATAGACTGCATTTCATTGGGTTTTGGGGGCAGCAATCTCGGCGGAGGAACTTTGTGCGTCAATCTCATTGGGCCAAGGCTGCCCTAATTTCCGTTAGTTGTTCTTCCACTCTCTCTATGACGGAAGAGACGTCGAGATGAATCGGGCGTAGTCATTGTGGGGAATACTCCTACCTACTCTCCTAGCCCACGGTGTTCAGGGAATGAGCTAGCTTCAGACGATTATGACGTAGTGATATGAACCAAGAGACATCAATCATACAATATACTTCAATGAAGATGTGAAGAAAAAGTTGTCAAAATTATCAAAAGATGTTTCAATTCATGCCACATTGAAGAAGAATGAAGTTTGATTGTTATTAATTTTGGGTGGGTTACAATTTAGAATTATTGTATTTTAAGACTTTTTATTTCAGTTAGGTTACAATTACCCAATGGCTAATTGTGGTCATTAAGTATGAATGTTACAACTCTTGGAATGCCTTCAATAGTTTCATTTTTGAGGCTATATAAAGCCATGTATTTTGGATTTGTAAGCAGACTTGGAAAATATAGTAAAAGAAGTATTTGTGCTTTTCTTTAGCCAATGGCTAAGTTTCTTTGCAATTCTATGTAGTTTAGATTGCATGTAGAATCATTCAAGCTCGACATGATCTAAAAAAGTTATGGTGATAAGGAATGGTATACTTGATTCAGATGATGAATGTGAGGATCATGACTCACAGCTTGTGGAAGAAATCGCAGCATATGATGATGAGTATGTTGAAAAAGGTAATTCCATATCTTTGATCACAAGAAGGGTACTCAATGTTCAAATCAAGGAAGAGAAATTTGAAGATCAAAGGGAAAACTTGTTCCACACAAGATGTTTGGTCAAAGCAAACCCATGCAGCTTGCTGATTGATGATAGTGGAAGTTGCACAAATGTGGTAAGCAGCTTCCTTGTAAAAAGACTTCAACTTTCTGTCCATCCCCATCCAAAACCATACAAACTTCATTGGTTAACAAACAAAGAAGAAATTAAGGTGAATTCTCAAGCTCTTATTTCTTTTACTCTTGGAAGATATAAAGATGAAGTTCTTTGTGATGTCGTACCAATGCATGCGGGGGACATCTTATTCGGCCGACCTTGGCAATATGATAGAAAGGTAACATTTGATGGTTTGATGAACAAGTATACTTTTACTTTGTGTGGGAAGAAATTTACTTTACTTCCATTGTCTCCATATGAAGTACATTGTGACCAATTGAGATTGGAGAAGAAAAGAAAAGAATATGAAGAACAACAGTGGAGAGAAGAAACTAAGGTAAAGGTGAGAAAAAAAAAAGTGAGGAAAAAAAAAAACAATATTCAGTTCTTGTCCGGAAAGAACGAAGAATTTGATTTGAGGACAAATCCTTTTAAAGAAAGGGGGGATGATATGAATCCAACAACTGATCACGTGCATGTACCCGAATGATAGATTACAAGAAGCAAGATTAAGAAGATTCCAGAGGACTATACATTGCATCTTCAAAAGCTAGCTAGTGTACCGGTTGAAACAAAGACTTTTGAGCCAAAAAATCTTTATAGCATTAGCATATCAAATCAAGAAGATAATGGAGTGGCTGATATTGGAAAGTAATTAGAAGACTTCCTTTGGTAGTTGAATTACCAATTAAGGAAATTATTAATGCCTTATTTGCTTCATTTTATATTTAATAGCATTTATTAATAGTTTGTATGAATTGCCTTATATTCTTCAATTTGTATTTAATAGCATTTATTAGCATTTATTAGTGGTTGGTGGCTGAACTTTATTTTGTTAGGGTTATCTTCTGGGCCTATTTAAAGGCATGTAATACTCATGTTTGAGAGATTTTGGTTGAATACAGAAAAAAACCTTTGTGTTTTCTTAATACCCTTTTGGTGTTATTCTTTTTCAAATCTTGCTTTAGGTTTGATGTTTAAACCGATTCATTGAATTAGTTTTGATCAAGCTAATTCTGGAGTGAATTGTCTTGGTATCTAAGAGTGACCATCATAGATTCCAAGTTCGATCTAAGAGTCATTCATCTTCTAACCAGCTCTTGGTTGGAATCAATCCGTTAAGTTAGCTTTCTCTGTGAGCGTTTTGCAAGGATTCTAGAAGGACCTCTAGCTTTGCAAATTCCAGCATTGTTGCAGCTTATCATATAACCAATGTCGGTCTCTAGTTACTAGACAAGAGGGATACTAAAGTACATTTGATGCAGGGCAGCGGCTAAAAGTACTCAACACCTTCTCATACTAATCAGCAGTATGCTAGAGGGATACATCTAATTCATTTGATGCTGGGTAGTAGTAGGGAAATCCCATCCCAGGATAGAGCTCTATTCTATGCTGTTCTCTTGTTGTATGTCCTCGGTTTCATTTAACCAGGACCTCTCCGGGAGTTATAGTCTAAAATGGAATTCTGTGTTTAGGGTAGCGACAACTGAAGACTTTCAGGGAACCCCCCAAGATTATACCTCCAAAAAGAATATAAAAAAGGTAAGGAACGCAATGCCACTAAATTCATGGTTGAAACTCTCATTAAAAGAGAAATTACATCCTGATCCTGAAGCAATAATAGAAAAAGGTTGAACAATAAGCTTGACTCTGTGTTCTGAAATCAAAATGAAGAAGAAGATATTTGCAAAAGTGAATCATATCAGTAGAAGGATCAGAAAGTATTTCAGATAGAAAATCTCAACCAAAATGATCAAAATTGTATCCTATCGGTTCCAGCTTAGTCTCATTCATAGTGGAAAGGAAATTGATCTCATTATTGAATGATTTGATGAGCGAGAATAATGTTCAACTGCTGATGAAAAGGAATGGTTCTGATTTCATTATGTCTAATCTCTACGCTGTTAGGAACTTTGATATCTCATTACTACCGATCAAGTTCAATCTTCCTATGGTATCTAAACCATTAGAGTGTCAACCGGGTGATCATCTCCCTAAAAGTCTGTCAGATCTAGCCATGGGGTTACTTAAGTTCCATAACAGGTGATATATTTGATCCTTTCTTTCCGTCTGTGAAGTTCCGGTGACATTAAGTTGATATGGATATTGGATGTGATTTAAGTTACGAGGGTTTGTGTAGAGTTCTGAACAAGCAGCAGAGTCAGCCCTTTCTTTCAAATCATTATTAGTTGCCGCATATTAGGGATAATAGGGAAAACTTTGTGCAAAATGGTTTACTCATGCCAAGTATTCTAACTTCAATGAATATCCAATATGTATCCACCTTACTTAGAGATTGATACTTGAAGGATCATGTTGTTAACAATTGTAGTAGTTCTACAGAATTGGTAGAAACTTTATGTAAGAACATACAGCGTGCTCGCACTGAAGAATTGATGCTCCATCTGGCTAAAGCCTACGATGGCTATCAGTTTGATTTGCCAGCATTTCTATACTTCCGTGTTCGAATCTACCACAGTGATGTCTTGCATTTCCATGATCGTGATCTAGCACTCAGCAGTGAGAAAGATTTCCGCAAAAATGCTAATTGTGCTATTGCGTTCCATTACAAGTCTTTCGACACCTACCAAGAGAGAGGTTAATCAATCACTGGTTAAATGAAATGGATTAAAAAGAAGGATTTGATCGAGTTTGCTCGTGGAGCTAAACACCCCTTTCAGTTCTTATCCGGAATGCTTTTTCTTATAGTTATAGGAATTAATTTGAGAACATACGGATTACCCAAGACCCCTTTGCGAGTGCATATCAGATCATAAGTGACTTTTTGTTGGATGAAACCCTGGCTAAGAGAACGAATCTCAGTCGTTCTTCGGATGGCAAACCCCAAGATGTTTATTCTTTCATCCTTGAAGAGGGAGTGAATGAAAGCTGAACTGAAGAATGATGAGAATCTCTCATTCTTTGTACACACTCAAATCGTGATCTCCTCAAAGGTCTCTTTATGCCAAAGATCTATGGCAAAACTTTCATGAGCGAGAGGTTCTTTTAGATTACTGGCTACGCTCATTACATCACTAGTAAAGAAAGCTAGCTTCCTTCATTATAAATATGCTTTCAGTTCTGGAAAACGAAATCAGAGAGCTTGGATTGCTTGATGCAGTTGATCCCCAATATAGGTTGGATAGCGTCTACTAGTGAGAGTCCTGTTTTTTATGGTATCTCTTGACTATGGTACCGGATTCTTTGGTAATGTAACCAATAAATATATGGATTTATGAGAAACTCCATTAAGAGGAGGCGTCGGGTGACTCTCTTAGTCTCTTCTTCTAAGAGAGATCGTAGGAACAATCTCTACCTTCGTAAACTTCATCCATCTGAGGCCCATATAGCAATGAAAGTCATTGACTTAATGCTTGATCATGGAGCACCCATATACACTGTACACGACAACTTTCTAACAAGAGCAGCATATAGGGATTTTCTTCCTCACTCAATTTGATAGCGAAGTCATTTGCGGAATGGGTCCCTACACTGAAAATTCTCAACGTGTTAATCCATAAGAATGTTGGTGGAAACCTCAGGGAGTACTCTACCTGTAATGTAATCCCATAGATATACATGATAAATGTTTAATTGCCAAAATACGGAAAAGATAAGCAAGAAAATGAGGGATACTTATAATGACAAAATCAAAGGTATCCTGACCTCTTACGAGAACTGTACTATATATATATGCGGTGATTCTAATCCTATCCTTCTTGGGAAGCTCATGTGAAAAAGTGGGATAACTTCCAGCGCCAGATTCGGCACAAATCATTCAATTCCTCTTTCCTCCCATATGGGTCTGCTCTACTGCAGCTTGTATCATTGCCTCAATCTCCATCTTTACGAGAGGCTTCTCATGGGGACCACTGCGCGAGAATAGTCTAACTCTTCAATAGGAGGAGATTCATACAGCGAATCGCTTTCGAGGCCTCTTGCCCATTCATTCAATAAGGTGGGTGGGTGCAGGAGTTCTTTGCTTGCATATGTAGGCTCATCCATGATTGGGAATCGGAATGTGGGTACTTGACTGGATGCCTCTCCATTGATCTTGGCTTGCTTCATTGCATTCATTCATTCTTTCTTTGATTCTTCATCTTCCGATTGACATAATTTTCCTCTACTCAAAGTCTTCTGCAGTATGTTCCTCCTTTCTTTCGTTGTTCTTCAGGTGCAGTATTCATTATTAACCGAGCTCAGGGGCAATCCGTCTTTCCCATTGATCACCATGACTTGTCCTATCGCTTCGGAGATTTTGATCTCATCCCCTCTGAGTAGTGAGTAGGGGGACCATTCTTCAAGGTTCTTCTTCTTCTTCTTTCCCCATCGGGGGACCATTCTTCAAGGTTCTTCTTCTTCTTCTTTCCCCATCTTACTAAAAGAATAATGAAGGGTCAGGCAATCGGTAAAAGGTATCCCCAAGTTGGAATTCCAGCAAACACCAATAAGTATCCATCCATTTTTAAGAAAACCGCCGAAGTGGGGGATTGTCCTCCTCACTGACCCCAAAGAGGGTGGCTCTGTCGCTAAGCAGGCCGGCCGAAAGGACACCAAATGCCTAAACAAAACAAGACAAAAACCTACTTTCTTTCTCTGCTCTTCACACAAACTTTCCGGTCTTCCTTCCCGGGGATCGGCCCTACACACCGGGGACGAAGCGTGGAGGTCCCTTTAGCTTGTTGTACCGGAGTGGTTCATCGTCAAAAGAGGAACAATGGGTTGTAGCATTTCCTATAAATGGATCGTTGGGCTTTCTCGTCTAAAGACAGGAGGGGTGTGAGCTTTTTCACTATACAATGACCAGAACGAAGGACCAACGACGATGAAGGAGGAGAAGGAGTTTGAGTAGAAGCTAGCCTTCCTTTTATTTTAGTAGGGGCGGAATCGAAGCGAAGAAATTCTGAGTTCATGCCACGACGATCTATATGGAAGGGCAGTTTTGTTGATGCATTCCTGTTGAGAATGAAGAAGAAGAGAGATCCTCTTTTGAATAGGAAAATTTGGTCACGTAGATCTTCGATTTTGCCAGAATTCGTTGATAGCTCCGTACGAATTTACAATGGAAAAACTTCTGTTCGTTGTAAGATCACTGAAGGAAGGGTTGGTCATAAATTTGGAGAGTTTGCTTCGACACGGAAACGAAGACTTTCGAGAACAAATATTGGACCGGGAAAAAAAAGGGGAGAAAGTCAAGGCGCATATGGCACGAAAAGGAAATCCGATTGAGAATTTCATATTCACTTTGATTTGAGAATCCAGTTTCTAGTCAAATCAGATATCTTATTCTATCAGAATCAGACGAGCCGCCTGACGCATTTACATTTCGCCATTTAGAGCGCGAATCCGTACATTCCTAAGAAGACGAAGAGGGGATCTCTCTCGATCTCAATTGAGACTCGCCCCCACCCATTGGGGCAGGCTCGGGGGAACCTGTACCCCCATCTCCTTCGGAAAACAAGGCGGCTCATCCCGCTAAACCGCTTACCGCTCGAGAGCGTGAGAGTGCTTCTTGCTCCAATTCTCAGGCTAGGGCCCGTCCGCAGCCCTATTACACCAACTACCACTTCTGGTTCCCGGTCCGCAACCATCAATTTGCGCTGATTTGGCTTTACAAAGAGCATGCGTCAAAAGATGCAAACGAAATCAAATAGCGGAGACATTTCTCTATTCAACAACCAAATTCTCCTCTCATTTCTCTTTTTCTTCCTTAGTTAAGAGAGATGCAGATGAATACTCCATTTAATCTCTCACTCATTTCTTATCTGACTTTGAAAAAAGAAAGAAAGATAGCAAGTTCTATAAGGGATTTTAGTGCTTTCTAATGAACAAGAATCTCAGCCTTTTTTGTTTTGCATCTTTCTGCAACAGGATAAAGGAACGCCCGATTGAGAAACTTGCATGGGACTGGCTATTCACTCACTTTTTTCTGTAATGTGCAGGGCGAGGAGTCCACTGGTTGTTGGACTAACCTATGGTGTGTTCCGGCGAAGCGCCAGGTTCTTGGTAAGGAGCGTGAGCGGGCGGGGGGCTCACACAAGTAAGTGAAGGAACCCTGTAGGGCCATGAAGAAGTGTGGACACGGCCAGGGAGGAAAGAGAGGGGGATGGATAAGGAGAGCCTTAGCCCTGAGAATCTAATTCTAAACCGGGGCTGCTGGATGCTTTTGATCAATAGAACAGGAAGAGGAGTCAGCCAAAAAGAAAGACCACCAAAAGTCACGACCACCAAGATACGCATAGTGATTCGATCTTTTGATCACCCATTTTTGGGGGCTTCCACCTTACACACGGAAGATTAGATTGCCTAAATCACGAGTCAACTATACTGTGTTACGATCCCCTCATATTGATAAAAAGTCCAGAGAACAAGTTGAAATGGAAAGAAAGAAAGAATTGTTGGTCATAAAAACAGAAAGGCAAGAATTGCGCAAGAAGTTCTTTCGGTTAAAACGCCGTGCGACTCGGAGGACATAAGACTGATTGGACAAACTAAAAAGATTTTCGACAGAATGCTCCTACCCCACCATGCCTGTCCCTTTACCTTATGAAATCCTATCCCAATAGCGTATATTTGGAGCTCAATATGAAATCCTATTTTCTTGCAAGACCCGTTCGGATAAGGTCAAACTCCAGAGATTGCTTCGAAGTCAGATCCTTGTGTTGACCCTTTCTTGAACCAGAACCGGGGTGAGAGGAAAAGGACATCAAAATGTCCCATCAATAAAGTGAGGGCTTTCCGGACTTTCCCCACCCCCTTTCCATTCTTCCTTCCCCTCTCATTCCCACTTTTTCAATAAATCAGCCCCGCCGCTCCCTAAAGTCAGTAAAGGGCACCTCTCTGATAAGGAAGGAAACGAAAGAATCTCAATTTGACGAGAAATCTGGTCCGATGGCTGTTCTCCACTAACCACAAGGATATAGGGACTCTATATTTCATCTTCGGTGCCATTGCAGGAGTGATGGGCACATGCTTCTCAGTACTGATTCGTATGGAATTAGCACGACCCGGCGATCAAATTCTTGGTGGAAATCATCAACTTTATAATGTTTTAATAACGGCTCACGCTTTTTTAATGATCTTTTTTATGGTTATGCAAGCGATGATAGGTGGATCTGGTAATTGGTCTGTTCTGATTCTGATAGGTGCACCTGACATGGCATTTCCCCGATTAAATAATATTTCATTCTGGTTGTTGCCACCAAGTCTCTTGCTCCTATTAAGCTCAGCCTTAGTAGAAGTGGGTAGCGGCACTGGGTGGACGGTCTATCCGCCCTTAAGTGGTATTACCAGCCATTCTGGAGGAGCAGTTGATTCAGCAATTTCTAGTCTTGATCTATCTGGTATTTCATCCATTTTAGGTTCTATCAATTTTATAACGACTATTTCCAACATGCGTGGACCTGGAATGACTATGCATAGATCACCCCTCTTTGTCTGGTCCGTTCTAGTGACAGCATTCCCACTTTTATTATCACTTCCGATACTGGCAGGGGCTATTACCATGTTACTAACCGATCGAAACTTTAATACAACCTTTTCTGATCCCGCTGGAGGGGGAGACCCCATATTATACCAGCATCTCTTTCGGTTCTTCGGTCATCCAGAGGTGTATATTCCCATTCTGCCTGGATCCAATATCATCAGTCATATCGTTTCTACTTTTTCTGGAAAACCAGTTTTCGGGTATCTAGGCATTGTTTATGCCATGATCAATATAGGTGTTCTTGGATTTCTTGTTTGGGCTCATCATATGTTTACTGTGGGCTTAGACGTTGATACCCGTGCCTACTTCACCGCTGCTACCATGATCATAGCAGTCCCCACTGGAATCAAAATCTTTAGTTGGATCGCTACCATGTTGGGGGGTTCGATACAATACAAAACCCCCATGTTATTTGCTGTAGGGTTCATCTTTTTGTTCACCATAGGAGGACTCACTGGAATAGTCCCGGCAAATTCAGGGCTAGACATTGCTCTACATGATACTTATTATGTGGTTGCGCATTTCCATTATGTACTTTCTATGGGAGCCGTTTTTGCTTTATTTGCAGGATTTCACTATTGGGTGGGTAAAATCTTTGGTCGGACATACCGTGAGACTTTAGGGCAAATCCATTTTTGGATCACTTTTTTCGGGGTTAATCCGACCCTCTTTCCCATGCATTTCCTAGGGCTTTCGGGTATGCCACGGCGCATTCCAGATTATCTAGATGCTTATGCTGGATGGAATGCCCTTAGCAGTTTTGGCTCTTATATATCCGTAGTTGGGATTCGTCGTTTCTTCGTGGTCGTCACAATCATTTCAAGCAGTGGAAATAACAAAAGATGTGCTCCAAGTCCTTGGGCTGTTGAACAGAATTCAACCACACTGGAATGGATGGTACAAAGTCCTCCTGCTTTTCATACCTTTGGAGAACTTCCAGCTATCAAGGAGACGAAAAGCTATGTGAAGTAAAAGAAGAAAAAGTCGACGACTGCTACTAAGAACCTAATAGAACTTTTCCAAATGTAGGTTCTAAAACCACTTGTCTAGGGCGGCCTTGAGAATTGGGGGGCCAACGAGGCTGGGCCGGATTTAACAGCAATGACCGGTCAAGCAAGGTCAATCAAAATTGATGGAGAAAAACAAAGAGATGATTCTCAGCATAGAAGAGATCTTAACAAGGCAGATCACCATCTCTAGAAGGATTGAACGTCGGATTGATCATCGACTCCATATCCATTAATCTTGCCATTGAACATTACAACATGTCTCCTGAAAGGAAAGGGCAACGGCGCCTCCCTACACACTAAACCAAAAAACCGGACCAACCAACCAACAAACAAAGCATTACATTGAATGAAGCCCACCCACTTCTGATATGAACCACGACCAAGGAATTTCCATACCTCAAGGTCCAATTACAAGGACAAGAGCCAAGAAGCTACAACAAACCTTATACAGTTATATTCAAGCTATGGTGAGCTCATCAAAGGAAATTCTAGAAGACGTTGGAGACCTCACTTATATGTTATGCAAAGTTGAGCTTCAAGAGAGAGATGAATTAAATGCACTTTAAGTTGCATTTAATGAACTCCGCTGAATTTATCAAATAGTCCAAGGATGACTAATAAGCACATTTTATTATTTGCATTATTTAATTATAGTTTAACTATTTGTTGTCATATTTAAGCTAGTTTTAAATATAGGAGTTAAGGTTATATTGTAACCCACATAGGTTACTATATTCCACCATTAACTAGCCATTTTAATATGGAGGTTAGGGGTATTTCTCATTTACTAGCCCATTTAATTTTGGAGTTATGTATCACATAGGTTAAGGTTTGTAAAGGCTATATAAAGCCTTCTTTTCTTTGATTAGACATCAGATTTTGGAATTAAGAATAAAATTTCTATTTTAGCTTTGTTGAGAGCTAAACTTTCTTTGCAAATTCTTGTGTTTAGAACTTGCATGTAGAGTCATTCAAGTGGTATTGATCACACATCTTGTGGAGTGATTTGAATCACGAGTTTAGAAACGAGTTTTCTTTACTCTTGATCTTGATCATCAAGGTAATCCGTTCCATACTTTCCCTTGGGTTGATTTCCATATCAACTTCCCTCCAGCAAAGCAACGGAACTCTCACAGGCTCCCTGAAACCAAGAGAGGAGACAGAAGATGCATAAGATAAGATCCAGAGGATACTATGGATGAAGAGTGAGCCTCTCTCCTATTATGTGACGGAGTAGAGAAGGAAGAGAGCACCTTCAACCGAAAAAGCATTTCTTTCCTTTACTGCTTGGCCAAGATGTGTGAAACAGAACCTTCTTCCAAAATCTATCGTCAGATGTATCATTAGATGGTCTGCTGCTTTGACTTTTTCTTTTTCCAATGTGACAAAGCAAAGAAACTCAGCTTCTTGCAGGTCCCAATAAGCGGGTAACTAAGGTCTACTCGTCTTGGAAAGCCTCATTCAGCGAAGACCAGAACAAATTCAATCAATTGAAATCAATGCGAGTCCCACTAGGAAAGGAAGGAATATTCTGAGGCGGGCAAGGAAGGAAGAGGCAGGATATCTCGTTCAGTGTAGAAAGAGAATCTTCTCATTCAGAAAATGCCCTCTTATGCGCGAGACGACCTCGATTCAGCCAATGGGTTAGCAATGATCCTCTCAATTGACTAGTTCAGTTTCGGGACTTCTCCTAAAGAATGACCAATGGAACCGACGACCCTATCAAAGAAAGTAGTGATCTCTTAGCATAACACTCGATGTAAGAAAGCACGTTCTTCACGTAGAAGCCCGAGAACTCTTGGACGAAGGTCAGATTCGGCAAACAGAAGGGTAGGTTAGCTTTCCCACTCTCCTTGCTTTCTCTCAAAAATGGAATCCTCTGATGCCGATTACTTGGTTGAGTTCTCCCACATAGCGTCAAGGACTCGAAGCAATCCTGAGATCGTATGGCATAGCGCTCGACATCTTCGTGATTCTAGGTCTTCGCCTCTTCGCCCTCTGGGTCTCACAATTCCATTCCCTCTCCCTATCGGTCTCATGCCTTCGCCTCTTCGCCTGTCGGTCTCAGGCCTTCGCCCCTTTCACTCTCTTTTTACATAGCCGGAGTTGGTGTACTCTTCCTCGACGCTGACCCGATAGAAGACAAGCCCTTTGTCTCAAAAAGAATGGTCTCGATCTTCTTCTTAGCATTATTGTAAACCATTTGATCCTAGTCGTCTTGCGTGGAAGGAGCTAGATGCCAGAGATTTCGCTTTTCTCAACCCTAAATATATATATACTACTATTAGATAGATTGGACCACCCGATCGATTCAGACTCGAACCTAACCACCCCGCTTTTGGAGATGCCGGAGACTTTACTCGACGTCTTGACCCATCCATAGTCTGCTAATCTAATCCCTCTTTAATCCTGACAAGCTTGTCTCATCCGAGATCTCTGTCTTTTCTTTGTTACACAACACTGAATGTAAAGTTCCTTTGTTCTTCTGGCTATGGTTCTTTCAGTCTTCTTTCTGACTTTTTTCTTTATGGTCTGGCCTTTTTCAACCTCTGATACTCAACCTGTATCTTCATACGAGCCTTGTTCAACTGTGCCCACGGACCCGTAAGCCCTCAAGGCAAGGCGAAAAGGAAGAGATGCTCTGGCTTTGTTTGGTCTTGAACTCGCTCCGTGCTCGAGAATGTCAAGCAATTCATGCCACATTGAAGAGGAATGAAGTTTGATTGTTATAAATCTTGGGTGGGTTACAATTTAGAGTTATTGTATTTCATTAATGTAGTTTAAGACTTTTAATTTACTTTAGGTTACAATTACATAATGGTTAATTATGACCATTAAGTATGAATGTTACAACTCTTGGAATGTCTTTAGTAGTTTCATTTTGAGGCTATATAAAGCCATGTATGTTGTATTTGTAAGTAGACTTGGAAAATATAGTAAAAGAAGCATTTGTGCTTTTCTTTAGCCAATGGCTAAGTTTCTTTGCAATTCTATGTAGTTTAGGCTGCATGTAGAATCATTCAAGCTCGACATGATCAATCTTGCTTGTGGAGTGATTCGAATCTCAAACAAGTGTTTGAGATAGTTGATCAACAAGACTCATTCAAGCTAGACATGATCGATCTTGCTTGTGGAGTGATTCGAATCTCAGACAATATTCTTGCCTTGAGATATTCGATCAACAAGGTAATCCGAATCTTATTCCCCTTGTATTGATTCCTTATCTTACCAGGCTAACTAGTGAGTAGTTGCATAAAGTAGTCAATCACTAGGTTCAGCAGTATATTCTTTGATCCAAACCCCAGGACTTCCATCCGCCAGCAACAAGCCTAAGCAGGCTGCATAGCTTTCAGATTCCCGTATGAGTAGCCTTCTTCTTTCTTACTTCCGTCTGTGATTTCGTGCCATTTTCAGTAGTTTCTTAGCTTAGTCAAGTAGGGATGGGGGGCTGATATGCCGTAAACAAGCATTATATGAATGAATCCAAGGCGTAAGTCAGAATAGAATCTCAGTCTTTTCCAAGCCATCAGGTGAGGTCAATCTGATTATCTAGTCTTTTAATTAATTGTTCTCTACTCGCAGCCTGACTCCGCTGCTCGGTCTAAGGAGAAGTTAGACTTGTCATCAACATTGGTAGCAGGGTTCTCTTTAGGTAAGTACCAAAAAATGGAAAGGGAGTACGAACGGTTTATGTAGGAGTAATTCAGAAAAAAGCAGTGATTGGTGATGGAAAGATCATACCGATAGAAGAAAACGCTTTCTTCTCTTATTCACAATTTCTAGTTAGAAAAAGTTCCAGCGTAAAAAGACTATACTAGCAGTGCTTATTCCAAGATGAATATTGCAGCGCTTACTGATTCAATCACATCTGATATGCATTCAATTGCAAACAGAACACTGGTTAATTAAACTGTTAGCAAATCTGTACCCCTAGCGGCCTATTCTGACGTAGCTGATTCTAGACCAGCCGATGAAATTGCAGCCACTTCGAAAAGCCTATGATGGCAGGTAAAGGGACCGGCTTCCCAGAAAGGTTAATGCCCTAGGATTGGACTCATCCCCAGTTTCCACAGATGGAGGGGCGAACTCCTCAACAAAAGAGGTGGCATCTCCTTCTACTTACTTTGGATACTCACTCAGGCCTTTAAAGGGCAAATACTGAAATGAGTTTGAGCGGCCAGGTCTTCCTTCTTGGCCTTGGAAGTTCCAGGGTCTATCTTTCTAGTAAGGCTGAACGTAATATCTACTTCCCCTTGTTTGTGGAGTGAAGTGGGATGTGAAAGGTACAAAGAAAAGTGAACCGTAGGATCTCGTTTGACTTACTACACACCTAACGTCCGTCAAAGCTAAAAAATCCTCCTGCCCCGGCTACTAGACCAGCTCTGTCTCCATTAGTTCTAGTTTCAGTGTCAGCAATCATCTCATTCTAAAATACAGCTACGTTTAAGTCACCATCTACATCAGTGCCAGAGAGAGCTCCGGCTTCTTACAAAGTGATACCGCACAAGGAATTCCGTCACATCCGCTGGGTGACGCAATCTCTCTTATTGGACACAAATATGGCTATGTCCCTCCCTCTGGATATGAAAACTAGTAGTCTTGCTGTGTAGATCGGTTCAACTTACGGCTGGGGAGAGTGAAGAGCCTTCTACCGTCTTCCTTCTAGCAGTATTCCTTTAAGCCTTATCCATACCAGGAGATGCAGATGATGGAAATGGAGCTAGAGAAGATATAGGAGAGCGCGAATAGCTTTCTATGGGGAAGGTGATGTCTTATAAGGACTAGCTGATATGAACCAAGAGACATCGATCATACAATATACTTCAATGAAGATGTGAAGAAAAGGTTGTCAAAATTATCAAAAGATGTTTCAATTCATGCTACATTGAAGAAGAAATGAAGTTTGATTGTTGAAAATTTCAATGATAAGATAAGGAATCAACTACAAGGGGGGTAAGATTCAGATTACCTTGTTGATCGAATATCTCAAGGCAAGAACACTTGATTGAGATTCGAATCACTCCACAAGCAAGATCGATCATGTCTAGCTTGAATGACTCTTGTTGATCAAATATCTCAAACACTTGTTTGAGATTCGAATCATTCCACAAGCAAGATTGATCATGTCGAGCTTGAATGATTCTACATGCAATCTAAACTACATAGAATTGCAAAGAAACTTAGCCATTGGCTAAAGAAAGCACAAATGCTTCTTTTAATATATTTTCCAAGTCTACCTTACAAATACAACATACATGGCTTTATATATAGCCTCAAAATGAAACTATTAAAGACATTCCAAAAATTGTAACATTCATACTTAATGACCATAATTAGCCATTATGGAAATGTAACCTAATTTTAACCTAAATTAAATAAAAAGTCTTAAAATACAATAACTCTAAATTATTCTAAATTGTAACCCACCCAAAATTTTCAACAATCAAACTTCATTTCTTCTTCAATGTAGCATGAATTGAAACATCTTTTGATAATTTTGACAACCTTTTCTTCACATCTTCATTGAAGTATATTGTATGATCGATGTCTCTTGGTTCATATCATTCTCCACTTCTTCAAGAGGATTCGTCCTCGAATCTATTTGTGAAACTTTGCTGCAAAAAATAAGTTATGGAAATACGAAGGAACTCACAACACTCTCCTCACGAGTATACACTCAAGGAAATTTTAGGACACTCATTTTACACTCTTTTTACACTCAGTTACACAAATGAAGCTCTCATTCTTACCTCTCAAAATTTTAAATAGAGCAAAGATTGAATTTTGAACTCTGGGTCGATTAAAAACTAAAAAGATGAAAATAAATAAAAATCAAATTGAGAAGAAATGCAAAGGAAACATATATCCGATCTTGAGCCTGAAGCTCTGATACCAAATGATAAGATAAGGAATCACTACAAGGGGAGTAAGATTCGGATTACCTTGTTGATCGAATATCTCAAGGCAAGAAGAACACTTGATTGAGATTCGAATCACTCCACAAGCAAGATCGATCATGTCTAGCTTGAATGATTCTTGTTGATCAAATATCCCAAACACTTGTTTGAGATTCGAATCATTCCACAAGCAAGATTGATCATGTCGAGCTTGAATGATTCTACATGCAATCTAAACTACATAGAATTGCAAAGAAACTTAGCCATTGGCTAAAGAAAGCACAAATGCTTCTTTTAATATATTTTCCAAGTCTACCTTACAAATACAACATACATGGCTTTATATATAGCCTCAAAATGAAACTATTAAAGACATTCCAAAAATTGTAACATTCATACTTAATGACCATAATTAGCCATTATGGAAATAAGATAAGGAATCAACTACAAGGGGAATAAGATTCGGATTACCTTGTTGATCGAATATCTCAAGGCAAGAACACTTGATTGAGATTCGAATCACTCCACAAGCAAGATCGATCATGTCTAGCTTGAATGACTCTTGTTGATCAAATATCTCAAACACTTGTTTGAGATTCGAATCACTCCACAAGCAAGATTGATCATGTCGAGCTTGAATGATTCTACATGCAATCTAAACTACATAGAATTGCAAAGAAACTTAGCCATTGGCTAAAGAAAAGCACAAATGCTTCTTTTACTCTATTTTCCAAGTCTACCTTACAAATACAACATACATGGCTTTATATAGCCTCAAAATGAAACTATTAAAGGCATTCCAAAAGTTGTAACATTCACACTTTATGGCCATAATTAGCCATTATGTAAATGTAACCGAAATGAAATAAAAAGTCTTAAAATACAATAACTCTAAATTACTCCAAATTATAACCCACCCAAAATTTACAACAATCAAACTTTATTCTTCTTCAATGTAGCATGAATTGAAACATATTTTGATAATTTTGACAACCTTTTCTTCACATCTTCATTGAAGTATATTGTATGATTGATGTCTCTCAGTTCATATCATTCTCCACTTCTTCAAGAGGATTCGTCCTCGAATCTATTTGTGAAACTTTGCTGCAAAAAATAAGTTATGGAAATACGAAGGACCTCACAACACTCTCCTCACGAGTATACACTCAAGGAAATTTTAGGACACTCTTTTTACACTCAGTTACACAAATGAAGCTCTCATTCTCACATCTCAAAATTTTAAATAAAGCAAAGATTGAATTTTGAACTCTGGGTCGATTAAAAACTAAAAAGATGAAAATAAATAAAAATCAAATTGAGAAGAAACGCAAAGGAAACATATATCCGATCTTGAGCCTGAAGCTCTGATACCAAATGATAAGATAAGGAATCAACTACAAGGGGAATAAGATTCGGATTACCTTGTTGATCGAATATCTCAAGGCAAGAACACTTGATTGAGATTCGAATCACTCCACAAGCAAGATCGATCATGTCTAGCTTGAATGACTCTTGTTGATCAAATATCTCAAACACTTGTTTGAGATTCGAATCACTCCACAAGCAAGATTGATCATGTCGAGCTTGAATGATTCTACATGCAATCTAAACTACATAGAATTGCAAAGAAACTTAGCCATTGGCTAAAGAAAAGCACAAATGCTTCTTTTACTCTATTTTCCAAGTCTACCTTACAAATACAACATACATGGTTTTATATAGCCTCAAAATAAAACTATTAAAGGCATTCCAAAAGTTGTAACATTCATACTTAATGGCCATAATTAGCCATTATGTAAATGTAACCTAAAGTAAATAAAATGTCCTAAAATGCAATAACTCTAAATTACTCTAAATTGTAACCCACCCAAAATTTATAACCGTCAAACTTCATTCCTCTTCAATGTGACATGAATTGCAACCTCTTTTGATAATTTTGACAACATTTTCTTCACATCTTCGTTGAAGTATATTGTATGAATGATGTCTCTTGGTTCATATCATTCTCCACTTCTTCAAGAGGATTCGTCCTCGAATCTATTTGTGGAACTTTGCTGCAAAACATAAGATATGAAAATACAAAGGCCCTCACAACAATCTCTCATGTGTATACACTCAAGGATTTTTTTTTAGGCCACTCTGTTTGCACTCATTTACACAAATGAAGCTCTCAATCTCACCTCTCAAAATTTTGAATAGAGGAAAGATTGAATTTTGAACTCTTCT
The DNA here is from genome assembly GCF_057944985.1 of Cucurbita pepo subsp. pepo. NCBI lineage: Eukaryota > Viridiplantae > Streptophyta > Magnoliopsida > Cucurbitales > Cucurbitaceae > Cucurbita > Cucurbita pepo. The sequence goes on along the minus strand of NC_141802.1, from coordinate 10,458,270 downwards.
GGGTCGATTAAAATCTAAAAACATGAAAGTAAATAAAAATCAAATTGAAAAAAAAATGTAAAGGAAACATATATCCGATCTTGAGCCTGAAGCTCTGATACCAAATGATAAGATAAGGAATCAATACAAGGGGAATAAGATTCGGATTACCTTGTTGATCGAATATCTCAAGGCAAGAACATTGTTTGAGATTCGAATCACTCCACAAGCAAGATCGATCATGTCTAGCTTGAATGATTCTTGTTGATCAAATATCTCAACGCAAGAACACTTGTTTGAGATTCGAATCACTCCACAAGCAAGATTGATCATGTCGAGCTTGAATGATTCTACATGCAACCTAAACTACATAGAATTGCAAAGAAACTTAGCCATTGGCTAAAGAAAAGCACAAATGCTTCTTTCTATATTTCCCAAGTCTACCTTACAAATACAACATTCCCCTTGTATTGATTCCTTATCTTATCATTTGGTATCAGAGCTTCAAGCTCAAGATCGGATATATGTTTCTTTTGCGTTTGTTTTTTATCTTTTTAGTTTTTAATCGATCCAAAATAAAAAAATCCAATCTGGGCTCTACTAAAAAATTTGAGAGGTAAGAATGAAAGCTTCATTTGTGTAAAAGAGTGTTGTGAGGTCCGTCGTATTTCCATAACTTATTTTTTGCAGCAAAGTTACACAAATAGATTCGAGGACGAATCCTCTTGAAGAAGTGGAGAATGATATGAACCAAGAGACATCAATCATACAATATACTTCAATGAAGATGTGAAGAAAAGGTTGTCAAAATTATCAAAAAGATGTTTCAATTCATGCTACATTGAAGAAATGAAGTTTGATTGTTGTAAATTTTGGGTGGGTTACAATTTAGAGTAATTTAGAGTTATTGTATTTTAAGACTTGTTATTTAATTTCGGTTACATTTACATAATGGCTAATTATGGCCATAAAGTAGGAATGTTACAACTCTTGGAATACCTTTAGTAGTTTCATTTTTGAGGCTATATAAAGCCATGTATGTTGTATTTGTAAGGTAGACTTGGAAAATATTATTAAAGAAGCATTTGTGCTCTTTTTTAGCCAATGGCTAAGTTTCTTTGCAATTCTATGTAGTTTAGATTGCATGTAGAATCATTCAAGCTCGACATGATCAATCTTGCTTGTGGAGTGATTCGAATCTCAAACAAGTGTTTGAGATATTTGATCAACAAGAGTCATTCAAGCTAGACATGATCGATCTTGCTTGTGGAGTGATTCGAATCTCAATCAAGTGTTCTTGCCTTGAGATATTCGAATCACTCCACAAGCAAGATCGATCATGTCTAGCTTGAATGACTCTTGTTGATCAAATATCTCAAACACTTGTTTGAGATTCGAATCACTCCACAAGCAAGATTGATCATGTCGAGCTTGAATGATTCTACATGCAATCTAAACTACATAGAATTGCAAAGAAACTTAGCCATTGGCTAAAAAAGAGCACAAATGCTTCTTTAATAATATTTTCCAAGTCTACCTTACAAATACAACATACATGGCTTTATATAGCCTCAAAAATGAAACTACTAAAGGTATTCCAAGAGTTGTAACATTCCTACTTTATGGCCATAATTAGCCATTATGTAAATGTAACCGAAATTAAATAACAAGTCTTAAAATACAATAAATCTAAATTACTCTAAATTGTAACCCACCCAAAATTTACAACAATCAAACTTCATTCTTCTTCAATGTAGCATGAGTTGAAACATCCTTTGATAATTTTGACAACCTTTTCTTCACATCTTCATTGAAGTATATTGTATGATTGATGTCTCTTGGTTCATATCATTCTCCACTTCTTCAAGAGGATTCGTCCTCGAATCTATTTGTGTAACTTTGCTGCAAAAAATAAGTCATGGAAATACGACGGACCTCACAACACTCTCTCAAGAGTATATGCTCAAGGAATTTTAGGCCACTCTATTTGCACTCATTTACACAAATGAAGCTCTCATTCTCACCTCTCAAAATTTTAAATAGAGCAAAGATTGAATTTTGAACTCTGGGTTGATTAAAAACTAAAAAGATGAAAATAAATGAAAATCAAATTGAGAAGAAACGCAAAGGAAACATATATCCGATCTTGAGCCTGAAGCTCTGATACCAAATGATATGATAAGGAATCAACTACAAGGGGAATAAGATTCGGATTACCTTGTTGATCGAATATCTCAAGGCAAGAACACTTGATTGAGATTCGAATCACTCCACAAGCAAGATCGATCATGTCTAGCTTGAATGACTCTTGTTGATCAAATATCTCAAACACTTGTTTGAGATTCGAATCACTCCACAAGCAAGATTGATCATGTCGAGCTTGAATGATTCTACATGCAATCTAAACTACATAGAATTGCAAAGAAACTTAGCCATTGGCTAAAAAAGAGCACAAATGCTTCTTTAATAATATTTTCCAAGTCTACCTTACAAATACAACATACATGGCTTTATATATAGCCTCAAAATGAAACTATTAAAGACATTCCAAAAATTGTAACATTCATACTTAATGACCATAATTAGCCATTATGGAAATGTAACCTAATTTTAACCTAAATTAAATAAAAAGTCTTAAAATACAATAACTCTAAATTATTCTAAATTGTAACCCACCCAAAATTTTCAACAATCAAACTTCATTTCTTCTTCAATGTAGCATGAATTGAAACATCTTTTGATAATTTTGACAACCTTTTCTTCACATCTTCATTGAAGTATATTGTATGATCGATGTCTCTTGGTTCATATCATTCTCCACTTCTTCAAGAGGATTCGTCCTCGAATCTATTTGTGAAACTTTGCTGCAAAAAATAAGTTATGGAAATACGAAGGAACTCACAACACTCTCCTCACGAGTATACACTCAAGGAAATTTTAGGACACTCATTTTACACTCTTTTTACACTCAGTTACACAAATGAAGCTCTCATTCTTACCTCTCAAAATTTTAAATAGAGCAAAGATTGAATTTTGAACTCTGGGTCGATTAAAAACTAAAAAGATGAAAATAAATAAAAATCAAATTGAGAAGAAATGCAAAGGAAACATATATCCGATCTTGAGCCTGAAGCTCTGATACCAAATGATAAGATAAGGAATCACTACAAGGGGAGTAAGATTCGGATTACCTTGTTGATCGAATATCTCAAGGCAAGAAGAACACTTGATTGAGATTCGAATCACTCCACAAGCAAGATCGATCATGTCTAGCTTGAATGATTCTTGTTGATCAAATATCCCAAACACTTGTTTGAGATTCGAATCATTCCACAAGCAAGATTGATCATGTCGAGCTTGAATGATTCTACATGCAATCTAAACTACATAGAATTGCAAAGAAACTTAGCCATTGGCTAAAGAAAGCACAAATGCTTCTTTTAATATATTTTCCAAGTCTACCTTACAAATACAACATACATGGCTTTATATATAGCCTCAAAATGAAACTATTAAAGACATTCCAAAAATTGTAACATTCATACTTAATGACCATAATTAGCCATTATGTAAATGTAACCTAATTTTAACCTAAATTAAATAAAAAGTCTTAAAATACAATAACTCTAAATTATTCTAAATTGTAACCCACCCAAAATTTTCAACAATCAAACTTCATTTCTTCTTCAATGTAGCATGAATTGAAACATCTTTTGATAATTTTGACAACCTTTTCTTCACATCTTCATTGAAGTATATTGTATGATCGATGTCTCTTGGTTCATATCACTAGCCCTCTAGCCTTCTTTCTGGGAGATGATAAAGCAGTCTTAGTCCCATCATCACCCAACGTGATACTTTCTGCTCTGTCAGCAGCATCGGATACAGCAACTGGAAGCGAACCTCTCAGTAAGCCTTGAAGAGCGAATTGTCGACGGACGACTTGCTTCCTTCTTGTGCTTCTTCCTTCTATCTAGTAAGATTCTGTCTTTCCTTCTTTCTTTAGGGACCTCAAGTGCTACCTATTTCTCGGTGATCTTTTGATTCATTCCTTCCTTCAGGCCTGGTTTTGAAGAAAGAGAATAAGGGATAAGACTGTGACTTAGCGTCAAGGCCAATATCTGTACCAGAAAGCTGTCCCCGGAACAACCAGACCCACCACCATTCACTGCATTGGTCCCAAACTTCTTTTTTGATTGAGGGAGCATTTCCTGGTCCACACCTTGTAATTTACGACTGGATATCTTAGTAAATTGAAGAAGTGTTGGGCTCAGACTCAGCTGTGATCAATCTTCAAGTTCGATTCATTTTCACGGGAAGAGTTCAACCTCAATACCGAAAGTAATGGTAGTATAGGAAGAATCAGAGGATGAGAATGAGGAAGTAGAGAGCAACCAATCTTCTTGTAGTGGAGAGTTGAGACCTTTATATCTTTCTTGATCCTCGATTTCTCTTTCAGCGGTCTGAGAATAGGAGAAGAAGGAGGTGCCTTCCTGTCAAAGCATAGTTCTTATCCTTCTGGTAGCCAATCAGAATGAACCCAGAGCTATCAGTGACATCAGCCTTGATGGATAAATGAGCCTTGCTCTACTGACCTCGCACCGAGTAAGTTTGGCCTTTGTCGACATCGTCCTGGTCCACCCCAAAAAGAAAGGTCAATCGAACAAAAGATAAGAACTCTCTCTTCCTTGATAGAGCCGATTCTACTACCTCTTACCGGTTTACTGATCACATGCTGCTTATCAGAGTAGAAGTTGTATCACTAATAGCGGATGTTTGAACATCTTTAGGAGTTGAGTAAGAGCCCATCATCTCCTTCTTCAATGAGAGAGGACTCCACCCTACATGGTATGGTTTGTTACGGCACGGCTCGGAATAGCAAGGTATCAAGTAGTTGATGTGATATCAAAAGTGATAGATTGGTAAAGTCAAGTGTTATAAGTATGGGTATGGAGGAAGCAGCCGAAGCAGATCCCTAAAAAGAAAAAGTCAATCCTTCTGGTGTGTCTTAACATTAGGAAGTTCGTCTAGAATGTGCTTTTAGAGAGGCGTTGATCTTGCTCCGCTATTCAGCTTAAGTCAGGGAAGGTTGAATCAGAGTCAATCCATTCCAGTCAGTCCTTCCAAGCAAAGAAGCCAAGGAATAGCACGTTTGTGATCTAGTTCCTACCTTAACGCACTCCAAGTGTAGTTGCCAGTGTAGCAGTAGTTCCTTTCTTTTCAAGCCTTGCCAGCTGCTACTTTTCTTTCTAAGTCAGAAAGTACTTTACAGGATCGAGCGTAATAAGTGTAACGTGTTTACCAGCAGGACTCACTCTTCTTTCAAGTCAAGGCAGTCTACCAGTTAGTTGTATTCATTCTGTCCTAATCCAAAGGATATATATACTATCTGCTATAAAATAGTCGATCGTGATAGGCTTGCAAAGCATATAGGCTACGCAGCCTTGTTCACCGGAAAAGCATAAGATCCTTGATTTCAAGGGAGTTTTCTTTACCAGACAGCTTATTATTCCGGGAAAGCGAGAGATCTCATTGTCCGAGAAATGCTCTTTACTCTAGCGGGATCAGACTTTGGACAAGATAGCATCCTATACTAAGAGAAGGTGACTTAGTCTACCCGAAGGAAAGTCAAGAGAGAAAGTGGGTACTGGCATGGTTAGAGGATTCGAACTGGCAGGCAGGATTGGTTTAGTGTTAGCAATTAGCATAAAGCGGTTATGCGACAGCTTGAAGAAAACTTCGATTCGTCATCACCGTTGCATCCAACCTCGGTCTTTTTTGCACAACACAAGGGAGTTAGTTGAACCGATTTCAAAGGCTTGATAAAGCTTTGGCATGACCCGCGTGGGAAGGTTAGCAAGGGAAGGAGAAGACGACGACAGATGTTTAGTGCTATGGTCTGATGGAGAACTCGGATGAGAACGTTAGAGGAACAAAACTCATTGTCTCGTTACGCTTCGATGACGCTACAAATCTTGAGTCAGAAAGATGAGGGGAAAATGGCTGGCGAGGTCACTTTCTTATCCGAAAAGGAATGCCACTAGTTAGACTATCAGCTTGCTTCTCCTAATGCCAACACCAAGAAGAAGGTCGTTTACGAGACATAGCTTTCTAAGTAGAATCGGCCGGCCTATCTATATCCAACGTGAGAGAGACCAATTTCCTTAGTTAGAAGGAAGGCGTTCTCGAGACATAGCTTTCTAAGTAGAATCCGAAATCCCAGCGATTACTAGGTGACCCATTAACTAATCTTTCTGACAACAGCTAAGCTTCCTAGGTGCCTTGTGAAGCTGCTACCCAGAAAGACCAATCAATGGTTGACTCTGAAATGACACGTTGAAAGTCTTGTAAAGGAAGAAAAAGCGCTGCTATTCTCTAAAAAGAACCTTCCTTCTATACGTCAAGACTCTTCCTAGTTTGTGCTACTTTAGAATACATCTACTCCGAAGGAAATATTGAATTTCATTGTCCTTCCTGACCATGAAAGAATTCCCAAATATGCCTGAAAGATAAGAAGTCAAACAATCAAGGTAGGGATTGTTGGCTTGGAATTCGAGCAGTCTCCCCTCATACACAGGGAAGGCTTCTAGCTTCTCTGCCTGAAGGAGCTTTTGGCAGTGAGTCGAAAGTCTTAGTGAGAAGCCCTCTCCTATCTAGGACTATTTCCACTCTTCTCTGAGTGCCAAAAAAACAGTGCTAAGGTAGCGCTCACAGCGAGAGCCCAGCTTACTATTATTCCTACCCTAATGTGTCAAGAAGAGAATAGGTAGTACAGGTCAGTAAGCAAGCATAGCTATATCTAAGGTATCTGGATCAGAAGGTATATCCTACCCCACCAACCCTTCTTGTTCTTGGTTCTTTTGTGCTATCTTTCTATCCTGTTTCCAGCATTAATGTAGAAGTAGATGGTGTAGAAAGTTTGATTATCTGATTTGATTCAGTGATTTAGCTTGAATCAATCTTTCCTCATTTTTAAGCCCTCTCTCTGTCGAGCCTCTTGGAGTGCTTGCTGTGCAAGGGGTTGTATTCCCCAGAAGCCTCCAGGTCCCGTGGGTGGGAAAAGACTTTCTAAATCTTCTGATGATGCGCGAGATTACTAGATTTAGTTGGTGCTTCTACACTCTCCTCTCTCAGGATATGCCGACAAGGCTGGAGGAGCTACTGACTATCCTGATTTTGATTCGTCAACGGATACAAGAGAGGAAGCTACTGGGGGCAGAGGCAGGAGTACCCGTCTCAGGCAGGAAAAGAGAAGGAACTCAGTATGACCTTTAGCTCGTTGGAAGGAATTCGTAGCAGCATTTACAGTGAAGTAGGATGCTTCGATTCTCTTTCAGTCGACTAAGCGAAGCGGCACATTCCAGCCCGTCCGTATAAGGATTCCTCATCATCTTTCTTATCTGACGTGCTGGCTATCTTATCCTTCCTCCCATCCAGGGTGGCTTACTTTATCAGGTCTTTACAGTCGTGTGTAATAATTAGGTAAGGGCTCTGAGTTCAGTTGTTAGCTAGAACGTCGGTCTACCCAATGTCTAGGGTTCCAATCCTTGTGAGCGTGAAAGTCTGCGAAGTGAGGAGTAGTTCATATTAGTCCACAAAATGGCTTCTTTCTATAGAGGTCTCATTCGGTCCAACAATGAGGAGTTGGTGCAGCAGGTTCGAGCCCTGAGGAAGCACTCTGCGGGGAAGGTCCAGGGGAACGAGGAAGGCGGAAAGAGGGGACTACGCCCTTTTCCTTTTCTCCCTATCTTCTTGGTGGAAAGACGTACTACTTGCTTACCCAAGCACTTGGGGTCTTTATGGGTTTGGTAAGATAAGTACTTTAAAGAAAGGGCTTTTCGATGTCTGCCCTCAAGGTCAATTGTGCTAGCATCTCGGAAATCTCAGCTAGTTGATGGATAACTGTTAGATAGAAAGTTGCCAATTTGCCAAGGCTGGAGCCATTAGCTGATGGTTAAGGTTAAATACAGTGGACTCCTCCTTGTCTCCCTCATAAAGTAAAGAGGGTTCATGCTGCCTCGGGAACTGGCGGTCTTGGCCATTGTAGGGTAAAGTCTCCCAAGCACCTCGTATGGTAAGCTAGGATTGGAAAAAGTAGGTAATTCAGGCGTAAGCGCAACTCACCATTTCAACGTACCGTCCCTTCTTCTCACTAAGCCACTTCGTCCTCGCGTTTGAACGGAATTTGATTTCAAGCCTTGCCCGAGAATATTTGCTTGGGAGCACCTTGGTTGAAACTATACCCGAGTCCTAAAAGAAAGAATTTGCCTGACTACATGCGAAAGCTTTTCCTTACGCTGGATTGACAAATCATCCTTTGGGCCACACCCGCACTCGCTGTCAAAGAACTGACTTAAACTTAGTGCTTGCGAGACCGAGGTTCATGAGCAAATAGACCTACAGAAATCAGTCCAATTAAGGAGAAAGAGAAGAAAGACCTATTTACATCCGAAAGGTTCAATTGATTGCAGTAGAGTGAAAGAAAGGAAGGAAAGAAAAGAGACAGACACATCGCACTTCTACTTATCCGTGAAGAAATTGAAAAATGGAGATTCTTGAACGGAAACTCTTAGCTGGAGGTTTTTTTTTTAGGAGAAACTCTTGTAAAAGGAATTGACGGTGGCGGGTCGCTTGTAAACCGCTGTTTCAATAGGCGACCACGGAACAATCTCGAAAGAAAAGAACCAGAATTCTTTCTATTATCAGACTACCTTTACCCTCGCCCGCCAGAACAAAGAAAAGACGAATTCCAATCTCCAAATCTAAGAAGATCTACACTCCTTCAAAATCTCTCAACTGACGAAATGATTTTTGATTGAAAAAGAGAGAGGGTCGACCAGGCGTTGGCGGCTAAGGTCTCAGGACTCCTTATTTGATTGAAATTCAAAAAACAGCATTTCTTGACGAATCGAAGTTTTCTCAACTTTAAGCTGTAGAGTTCCCAAAAAAATAAATGAAATAGGGCGAGAGAGAGAGAGAGCCTTCGCTTACCTGCTTAACCGTGCAGAGTATCTTTGGCTTCCATTGTGGATGGATTCCTTCTTTGTGAAAAAATCCTACTTGCGACTCGACTCTTTACTCGAGGAAAGACTTGGTCTTACCGGGAAAATTGAGTTGTCGATGCGGAATTCCCGGCTTAGCTTTCAATTTTACTTGGCAAAAGACAGACCAAGCCTTTCTACCCTTCTCCCCTTTTTTTGATCGAATTAGATGATGAAAGAAATTCATTCATTGACTCGACTCCCTTCTATTTACCGAGTCTTTGAATAACGAACCATAACTGAAGGTAATAAAGTCAAAGAAAAGGAGCTTGACCTGAGGATCATCCAACCTATGTGAAAGAGTCAAAGAAGGTGAAGGGGAAGAGAAAGAGAAAGAATGAAGAGAGAGTTGAGGATTGACTGACAGTTAACTCTCATTCATCTTCAGGATTGACTTATGAATTACCTTGACTCTCTTTTATCCCTAAAAATAAGGAAGGGTAGACTTTGATCCAAAAAAATAGAAAGAAGATAGACTTTTTTTTTATTAATGGTCTTTACACAAAAAAGAGGGAAATCTAATGGACTCTTTTAGCCCCAAAAATAGGGGAAAATGGCCCTAAATACCTCTTTTACCGGGATTTGATCCAAAAAAAATAGGGAGAGGATAGGATTTGATCCCTACAAATACGGGGGGGGGGGGGGGGGGGGGGGGGGGTAGAATTTCTTTGATTTCAGCTCCAGCTATTAGGGGAAAACCTCTTTTAATGTTTTACCCCTATGCTGGATACAAAATATTTGATTGAAGCTCCCGCTATTAGTGAAAAAGGTCTTACGAACTTTTACAGTTATATGTGGATAGAATTAATTAATTCATGGTCTTTACTGGTTCCGGAATAAGGAGTTGAGGATTTACTGACAGTTCACTCTCATTCATAAGGAGTGTTTACAGGAGAATGAATCTTTAGTCTCCCTTCTAACGAAGACCATAAACGCTGGCTCACCAACTTACCTAGTTCAACCCTCGGTAAATGACAGAATAATAAATAGAGAGAGGTTTACATCACAATCACTTATAATAACTAATAACAGATTGTAATAAGGATAAGGGGTTAGGATCATTAATCTTTCATCTACCTTCTCGAACTCTAAACTCCTTCAATCAGATTCGTTCAGTTCGTTCCGTCTCTCTCTCATTAATGTTGAGTGTTTACATTACAGTCTTTGAATCAATAATATAATAGCAATAGGTCCACCAAGTTACGGTTCAGGTTCAGGAATCGGTCTCGGGCGGGAAGGAGAAAGAGACTCAAAGATAAAAGAAAAGACTAATCCGACAGTAAGAAAAGAAGAAGAACCAGAAAAAGAGCTACTGAACCTGAACCTATGTATTCTTCTTCTGCTTAAAAGACTCTGAAAATGAAAGAAAGAAAGATCAGCTCATGAACCTGAATCGATATTCCCTGACCTACACCTTTGACTCTATTCTATTACCAGATTGAACTGTAAAGTGGCTGCGCTCCTTCACCTGTCGGTAAGCTTCGCTCCTCTCCCTATTTATTTGTCTCGTTGCTTGGCTCCTCTCGCTATCGGTCTCATGGCTGGACTCTCCTGCCTATTTATTCTTTCATTTCACACTAGGTAACTTCTCTCTCTCCTTCAATCCTTCTTTCCCCTATTGGTCTCATGGCTTCGCTCATTCTTATTCTTTCCCCTATGGATTCAGAGTAAACAAGGGAACCTTCCTTCTTTCCTTTCACTACTCTGTCTTCGTCTTCGCTCCTATCCTTTACTTAACTTCTACTCGACTCCTTATTCATAATTCTTTCTTTCACTCGTTAAGTAGTAGTCTTTCTTTCTTTCTTTCTCCTTCACCTCTGTGTCTCATTCCTTGGCTCCTTGTCTTGACCTCTACACCTGGGGCTCACAATTCCATTGCCTTGACTTGTCCCTTCTTTCTCTTCTTTCCCTGTCAACTGTGAATCTTAGCTCTTCTCTTTCTCCTTCCCCGTAACCTGATTGAACAGATGGATCTTTCTCCTCTGCCTATCGGTCTCGCTATTCCATTGCTTGAACTATAACCTCTCTTTCTTCCTTCATTCTCCTTTACTGTCGAGCTACTTACTCCTACAATTCATTCAATCCTCTTCTCTTTGTTCTCGTCTCATTGGTTCTGTATCCTTCACCCTCAAACACAGTCAAATCAGCGCTTTATATAGCTGTTACAGGAAGAGTAATAGTAAGGGGAAGAAAGAATCAGGCTACTGGCTGCATCTTCCGGCCTGGAGGATGATTCTTTCACTAGGTAGGGTTGAACTATTCTTCTTTCACAGTAACCAAGGTAAATCATCTTTCTTCTTCCTTCACCGGATTGAAGAGTAAGATGCAGAAGAAACCAAAACCTTATACTCTCCTCCCTGACTCAATTACCTTCCCTGAGCGAACCTGGCTCCTCTTTCTTTATTGAAAGGCAAGGGAAAGCTTTGTCAGTGAGTTTGCTTCTTGAACAAGGTAAATGGGTTCACTCCTCGGGAAAGCCGAAACGAAAGATGACTAAGAGTTCCCCAGCTCTTTCTCCTCTGCCTTCTTTCCCTATTTATTGATTCTTTCACGGTAGGTAAACTCATTCAGTGATTGATTGTTTCCCTCATTCCCTTCTTTCACTCCTATACCTATTTATTCTGGAACTTCTCTTTCTCCCGGGGAACCTATACTATATGAGAGTTTACAGGGTAGGCCGATCGATTCTTCGGAGGTAAAGCACTCTCTTTTCTTTCTTTTCTTTTTCCTATTTATTGAAAATATTCTTCTCTTTGTTTTTCTTTCCTACTGTAAGGGTGTTCTGGAGCAAGCCTGCTTCCTTCTCCTTCGGTAGTGATAGTAGCTTCAAAGGAATTGGTAATATTGACTTGGTCTTAGTCTTTGCATCGATGTTTGGCAGGGCGGGTGAGTGAACCAAGCGGGTTTTTCCTTGTCTTATCGAACCAGCATATGCGCATTCCTCCTTTGATGACTCCGAGTGAGTGTATAAAGCCTCAATTTGCCGATGTGGATTGAAGAAAGGAAGTTGGGGATAGACATAGATCCTTCCGCCTATCCGGAGTGTTGGAAAGAGGAAACAAGAAGAAATTCATTAGCCGCTTTTACAGCCGAAAGCAAGAAACCTGAACCTATCCTTTCTTTACAGTAAGGGATATTAAATTCATCATTAGGAGCTTTGAAAGACTGAACAGAAAAAGAGCTAACTACTGAACCTGATTGAACTTCTCTTTCTCTGATCTTACTCTGGAACAGGAATGAAATCCGGGAGACAAGACAAAGACTCCTTCTTTCTCCTCCCCGACTGGCTCCTATTTATTTTGGAACTGTAAACAAATTCAAGGATGTTCGCTGCGCTCCTTCCCCTGAACTCAATCACTTGAGGATGAGGATAACCTCGATCTCTTTTCTCTTTCTTCTCCTTTCTTGAACTTACTCTCCTATAAGAAACAAGCAAGAATGATCCTATTCAAAGACTCGGGCCGCTAATGTACTCTCTCTTCACCTATTTCTTCCTTCACGAGGTAAACTGGATGGAGGGAGGATGATTCTTTCACTTACTCTCTGGTAAGAAAGGAAAGACTTTCGATGAATGAGACGGAACGGAACTACTCGCCCTATTCTATTGGTCTCATTGCTTCTGTCCTTTACTTCACGGGAGAGGAAAGACTCAACCAAGATGTATGAGAGTGAAGACTCAATGATTCAGTCTCCTTAACTCCTTGTTCACCTCTCCCTATCGGTTGTCAGAATCTATTTGTCTCTTTATTTATTCTTTCCCTAGGTAAATGGGCTGGATGAGAGAACCGATATTCCCTGATGTTATTGTGAGTTAAAGGAAGTGATCGTGAACCTCTATTCCTGGAGCTACTGAATGAAAGAAACCCTTTTCCCGGAACGAACCTGAACACCTTAGCCGCTTTGAAAGCCGAAACAAGAAGGAAATGGAATGACTAAATCCATGAAAAGATCTATTCTATCTCTATAGATAGGGGAAACCCAGAGAGCTTGACTTTAAGATAGCTAAGACTAAGATAGCTCGGGCAAGCAACTCCTCTCTCTTTCTTTATTAATGATCTTTCCCTACTTGACTTATGAACCTTTGACTGATATAACTCGGTCTCGTGGCTGAACCCCTCATTGCCCTGAACCGGACTCTATGACCGGACCGTAACCTGAACCGGAGAGGGAGAGTCTCCATGAATGAAAGAACTGGAAGTCAAGAATCAGGGCAAGCTATTCCATTGCCTTCACTCCTTGCTTGTTCCGTGTGAGTTATTCGAAGAAAGATGAATGAGACAGAACAGGACTATTACTGATTAACCGTAAGGGAAGTCAAGACGAAAGAAAGATGAATTCGTCGAGTTTACAGTCTTAGAATAAAAGGAAAGAAAGAAGGGAGACAAGACAAATAGAAAGACTCCCTAGGCATTCTCCTTCACTCCGGCTCGCTCCTTCCCCTGTCGGCCGCTGCTGCAGCTAATTCATTTACTTTGTCCCTGCCTGAACAATAAAGAAAGACGAGACTCCTTATTTGATGAATTATCCTGATCCTACGGCTTTCACTCCTCTCCCGTAAGGTCGAGCGGTTGAACTCGTTCGCCTCTACAACTCGGGCTCACCGCTTCTTCGCTCCTTAGCAGCTTGCTTTTCCAGACTCAACTCAAGAGGAAAGAAAGCTTAATGAGAGTGATTTCACTCCTGGGTAAACTACTGAACCAGATGGAACTCTAAAGCGGCTGGCTGAGCTCCGGAACCCTGCCCCTCTATTTATTCCTTGACCAAACAAACACCTACTCCTTCAATCAAAGAGTATAGTGAAACCGGAACTGGAAGGAAAGACGAAACCTTCTCCGCTTTTCTGATACGACCTTACCCTATTTACCTTATGATATGAACCAAGAGACATCAATCATACAATATGCTTCAATGAAGATGTGAAAAAAATGTTGTTGAAATTATCTAAAGATATTTCAATTCATGCCACATGGAAGAAGAATGAAGTTTCATGTTTTAAATTTTGGGGGGATTACAATTTAGAGTTATTGTATTTCATTAATGTAGTTTAAGACTTTTAATTTACTTTAGGTTACAATTACATAATGGTTAATTATGGCCATTAAGTATGAATGTTACAATTCTTAGAATGCCTTTAGTAGTTTCATTTTGAGGCTATATAAAGCCATGTATGTTGTATTTGTAGGTAGACTTGGAAAATATAGAAAGAAGCATTTGTGCTTTTCTTTAGCCAATGGCTAAGTTTCTTTGCAATTCTATGTAGTTTAGATTGCATGTAGAATCATTCAAGCTAGACATGATCAATCTTGCTTGTGGAGTGATTCGAATCTCAATCAAGTGTTTGAGATATTTGATCAACAAGAATCATTCAAGCTAGACATGATCGATCTCGCTTGTGGAGTGATTCGAATCTCAATCAGGTGTTCTTGTCTTGAGATATTCGATCAACAAGGTAATCCGAATCTTATTCCCCTTGTAGTTGATTCCTTATCTTATCATTTGGTATCAGAGCTTCAGGCTCAAGATCGGATATATGTTTCCTTTGCGTTTCTTCTCAATTTGATTTTTATTTATTTTTTTATCTTTTTAATTTTTAATCGACCCAGAGTTCAAAATTCAATCTTTGCTCTATTAAAAATTTTGAGAGGTGAGAATGAGAGTTTCAATTGTGTAAACGAGTGTAAAAAGAGTGACCTAAAATTCCTTGAGTGTATACTCATGAGAGAGTGTTGTGAGGTCCTTCGTATTTCCATAACTTATTTTTTGCAGCAAAGTTTCACAAATAGATTCGAGGACGAATCCTCTTGAAGAAGTGGAGAATGATATGAACCAAGAGACATCAATCATACAATATGCTTCAATGAAGATGTGAAAAAAATGTTGTTGAAATTATCTAAAGATATTTCAATTCATGCCACATGGAAGAAGAATGAAGTTTCATGTTTTAAATTTTGGGGGGATTACAATTTAGAGTTATTGTATTTCATTAATGTAGTTTAAGACTTTTAATTTACTTTAGGTTACAATTACATAATGGTTAATTATGGCCATTAAGTATGAATGTTACAATTCTTAGAATGCCTTTAGTAGTTTCATTTTGAGGCTATATAAAGCCATGTATGTTGTATTTGTAGGTAGACTTGGAAAATATAGAAAGAAGCATTTGTGCTTTTCTTTAGCCAATGGCTAAGTTTCTTTGCAATTCTATGTAGTTTAGATTGCATGTAGAATCATTCAAGCTAGACATGATCAATCTTGCTTGTGGAGTGATTCGAATCTCAATCAAGTGTTTGAGATATTTGATCAACAAGAATCATTCAAGCTAGACATGATCGATCTCGCTTGTGGAGTGATTCGAATCTCAATCAGGTGTTCTTGTCTTGAGATATTCGATCAACAAGGTAATCCGAATCTTATTCCCCTTGTAGTTGATTCCTTATCTTATCACCTTATTCATTCAATCCTGTAAACGAATCAAGATCAATCTCCTTATTCATTCTACTTCCCTTATTTATGGAGGTAAACAGGAGGGAGGATTCCTTCTTTCACTCTTTCGGTAAAGCAGCTGGATGAGAAGGAAGAAAGAAAGTCGCCTTTACCGGACAGGAGAGTAACAGAGATAGTTCATGGAGAGTCCCTTGCAGCTCCCGCTCTGCTCCTCTTTATTCAATGAATAGGTAAAAGACAAAGAGAAAGGAAAGACTGAACAAACATTATCCTTCACCCTTCCTTAGAGAAAGAAGAAGAAGAAGAAGATATTCTATTCCTTTACAGTTGAGTAAATGAATGACGGAACCGAAACAAAGAAGGGGGGAAGTGTTGAAAGACTATGGATCCTCCTGATCCTCCTTCCCCGTAACCTGTCCCTTCCCTATTTATTTATTATTCTTGAACTCTTTATTCTTTCACTATGTTTCCGGTCTCGTTGCTGGGCTCCTCTTTATTTATTCTTTCACTCTGTAAACGAAATAACTACTGAACCTAAACTACTTCAAGAACCTTAGCCGGATTTCACTCTTGAACAGGGTCAAGCTCCTTCCCCTCTATTCCTTCCCTTCGCTCCTGTTCGTTCCTATTCTCTGGTTCACCGGTATTACAATCAGTTATTGTACTCGGTCCTGCTCTTGAACTACTAAACCGGACCCTATTGATTCTTGAACAGTAAAGAAGGGAACCAGCCAGCCCTATTCTTTAATTGCTCTTTGCTTGCCTCTCCTGTCTGTAAGCAAGATTCGTTATCCTGAACCTGTATTACCATATGTTATTATTCATTATTCAAAGACTGTAAACTCGGGAAAGCTATTTGAAGAACCTGACCCTCTCGATATTACCGGGCCTGACCCTATGTTCTTCTTTTTCTTCTCTTTCTCCTTATTCTCTTCCTATGAAATCCTTTTCCTTTCCAGTGGAGTCAATGAATGAAATGAAACCCCTATTTATTTAGTTCGTAAAAGAATAGTGAAACCCTTGTTTGTTGGCGAGGTGAAGGAGAAAGAACCAAAGATCGATGCGTTAGATTGAACTGCAAAATATCAGGTAGAGGAGAAAACTTCTCATCGGCTTCCCTTCCCTTCTTTCACTTTGTAAACTCATGAACTACTTCCTAAACCAGATTTCACTCTTGAACCTTTCCAGTCGGTAAAGCCTATTCTTGATCCTTCATCTATTCGTCTTTCATTGCCTCTCCTCTCTTGTCCCCGGTTCCTTGTCTCACAATTCCATTTCCTGCCCCTCTCCCTTTGGTCGAGCTCTTTCACCCCTGTCCCAGATGGAACTGTCTGTAAAGTGTCTTGGCTGATTCGGTTCTCCAACTCGGGTTGAACAAGGGAAATAGGCAGGATAGGATGAGAAGCTCCTTCCCCTCTCCCTGTCGAGTTGCTGGGTGGGCTCGCTCCTCTTTATTCTTGAACTGATCTTTCTCCTTAACCTCTATGATGAGCTACTGAACCGACACCCTTTTCTTTCCTTCTTTCCCCCTTTCTTTCCTATTATGGATCCTTCCCCTTCCTTTGATTTGACAATATTCCCTTCCCTTCTTGAGTGTCTGGCTTCACTACTTGTCTTTCTCTTTTCTTGAGACTGCGGGCGTCGTGCGTATATATATACTAAACTGTGTTCTGTTCTTTAAGTCATATTTCATTCAGTCAGGAAAGGGGAACCGGATTCGGTCATTCACCTATTTATTGAGGAACTGATCTTGCTTGATCCTTTCTTGAACTGTAAAGTGGCTGAGCTCATTCGGCTATTCTATGTGGTTGGTCTCACAGCTGGCTTCGCTCCTGTTCTGTATGTCTCATTGCTTGCTTCGCTCCTTTTCCTTCTTTCTGATACTCTCCCGCCTATAAACAAGGGAAGGAAAGGCGCTAATGACTTGCCTCCCCCTTTTCCTCTCCGACCTGAGCTACTTACTGAACTTATTTATTGAGGAACTGATCTTTCTCCTTTCTGGAACTCTTTCTTTTACCCTCCTTCCTGTAAACACTCCTTTCCTTATTCATTCAACTCAACCTTAAACCTTTTCCTTCACCTCGTAAACTCGGTTTCACAGCTTCGCCCCTGCCCCTCTCTCGGTAAAGTGGCTTGGCTTCGCCCCCGAACCTGATGTCCCTTCCCTTCCCTATTTATTCCTTCAAAGACAAGGTGGTAAAGCTGCTAATTCATTTACTGGACTGTAAAGACTGAAGATCGATGAATGAGACTGAACCAGACCCTTCTTTCTGTCTTCTCCTTTCGTTCTGTTCTATGGATTCTTTCTCCTGTCTGTCTGACGGAGCCTTTTCTCTTTCCTTCGCTCGGTAAATGTGTGTTTGTTTGGTTCTTTCTCCGTCACCTCCTCCCTTGTTTGGGGACTGATTTCACTCCTACACCTACCAGTCTCGCCGCTTCGCTCCTTTCTTTTCCTATTTTCCTATGGATGGATTCTCTTGATCTTCTCCTTATTAATGAGAGAGATGGAACTCGGGTTTCACTATTCAAACACGACCAGTAACCAAGGGCAAGCCGAAATAAACAGGCAAGAATGAGAGTTGACTCCTTCACCCTACGGGTCTCACAGCTTTCGCTCCTTCCTTTTCCTATTTATTCACTGTAACCTCCTGGCTTGGCTGTCCGTACTATTACTTCTGACCCTGATGTGGAACGAACTCCTTTTCTTCCCTTCCTATTTATTCACTGTAACCAGACTCACCTCCTTATGAATGAGACGGAACTGACTGACTATTCAATCATGTAACTCAATCACCTTCTTTCTTTCGCCTATGGATTCTTTAACTGTAAACTAAGACTCAACAAGAATGAGATGGATGACACTCTGTTACTCTCCTGTCTGTAAACAAGGTAAAGCGGAAAGCAAGATTCATTCATTCTTTCTTTCTAAATGGGTAAAGCTATTTTACGGTCGAGTTGCTTTTCTCTTTATTCTTCTTTCTTTCATTTCACAAGGTAGTAAATAAATGGAATAGAATGGAATAGGTGTTTGATTGACCTCTTTCTCTGTTCTTTCCTTTGATTCCGCTTGCAAGACTCACTACAACTCTTATGATCTTACCTCCTGACCCTCTGGATTCTTGAACTGCTCTTGATCCTGAAAAAGAAAGTCAAGACTATCGATTAACGATCCTGATGGAACTCAATCACTATCACTATTCTTTCACTAGGTTCAGTAGTTAATTCATTGCCTCTCTCTTCACCTGTGCCTTCCCTTCTTTCATTGAACTGGGTCAAGCTGCTTGCTTCTCTCATTCACCTCGATAAAGCATATTCTTTCTCCTTCCAAAGAAAGTGTTTGAAGTCTAAACTCCTTCCCTTCCTTCCTTATCTCCTTCACTCGGATATGACTCGTCCCCTTGTCTCGTTGTTCCTCTCCTCTCCTCTTCGCGTCTCACTGCTGGCTGGGTTGGTTCTTTCACTGTAACCTAAGACTCCTTATTCCTTCTCCCTCCTTCACTGTCATATTATCTCCTATCCCTAATTGAAGGAGGTAAATAGGTGGTTGGTTCAGTAGCTCTTTGTTTGATTGAAGGAACTGTCAACTTAGACTCAAGCGCAAACCTTTTCCTTCTTTGACTCGGTAAAAGAGAACTACTCCTTATTCCTTCTCCTGAAAAACTAGTTACTTCCCCTGAACCTACTTCTGTATTCTTTCATCACTGTAAAGAAGGGGCGAAAGATGGATTCTTTCTTTTCTCTTCTCCCTCCCGCCTGAACTGGCGTATTGTCTGTCTCCTGTCCCTGATTGAAGGAACTGTAAGAAAAGACTGAAGATGCATATTGATAAGATAAGGAATCAATACAAGGGAAATAAGATTCGGATTACCTTGTTGATCGAATATCTTAAGGCAAGAACACTTGATTGAGATTCGAATCACTCCACAAGCAAGATTGATCATGTCTAGCTTGAATGACTCTTGTTGATCAAATATCTCAAACACTTGTTTCAGATTCGAATCACTCCACAAGCAAGATTGATCATGTCGAGCTTGAATGATTCTACATGCAATCTAAACTACATAGAATTGCAAAGAAACTTAGCCATTGGCTAAAGAAAAGCACAAATGCTTCTTTTACTATATTTTCCAAGCCTACCTACAAATACCACATATATGACTTTATATAGCCTCAAAATGAAACTATTAAAGACATTCCAAGAGTTGTAACATTCATACTTTTGGCCATAATTAGCCATATGTAAATGTAACCTAAAAAAAGTCTTAAAATACAATAACTTTAAATTACTCTAAATTGTAAACCACCCAAAATTTACAACAATCAAACTTCATTCTTCTTCAATGTGGCATGAATTGAAACATCTTTTGATAATTTTGACAACCTTTTCTTCACATCTTCATTGAAGTATATTGTATGATTGATGTCTTTTGGTTCATATCACATATTCAATTCATTCATTCTGCTGAACCTCTTCTACCTATTTCTTCTTTAACTGATCTTTTCTTTCCCGTGGTAGGTAATGTTGAAGTCAAGACTAAAGATGAATTCGAGCATATTCTCTCCTTCTTTCACTGTAACCTCGTCTCCTGGACTATTACTTCTTTTACTTAGTCTTGAACAAGGGGGAAGGGGTAAAGCCGAAAGCAAGATTCATTCAATCCGGACCAGGAAGGCAAGCCGAAAGATGCATTCTCCGATTCATTCTCTCCTAACCCGTAACCTGATTTCACTCTTGAACAAGGTAAATAGGTTAAGAAGAAGTAGCTAATGACTCTCCCTTCACTTGCATATGAAATTCATTCATTCTATTGTGACCTACTGAGCCTATTTATTCCACCTCGCTCGTAAACAAGGGAAGGAAAGGAAGGCCGCTAATGAATGGACTCTCCCTCCCCTGTAAGCAAGATTCATTCATTCTCTTTAACTCCTCTCCCTATTCTATGGGTTTCCCGGTTGAGATTCCCTTATTTTATTGGTCTTACAAGGACTAAGTGTAAGTCAGTTATTTGCGCGAATAAAGAAGTAGATCGTAACCCTATTCATTCAGTCAGTAAGTCAAAAGGGTCAGTGGTTGGTTGCCTGCCACGAGAGCTCATGACTCTCTCCCCCTCGGGTTGGAATGGAATCTTTTCTTTGCTTTTCTTTCCTCTTGCTTCTTTCACTCGGTAAAGCATGAAATGACTTTCCATTCACCTCTACCTATTTAGTCAGAAACAGTAAACAAAGACTATCGAAAGATTAATGATACTGCCCTGCCTGCCGGAACCTTTTCCTATCCTTTAGGTCTGTCTCTTCTTATTCCTTTTGCTTTGATTTTCTTCTTCTTGCGCTGGGGTTGCCCTATGTATTCTTTCCCTGGGTAAATGGGTGGGTTCATTCAGTAGCTAATGAATTTTCTCTCCTGTCTGTAAAGCCTCTCGCTCGATTCATGCTAGTTTAGGAACTGACCTCATTCACCTCGTCACCATTAAGAAATTCTCCTTGACTCCTTTCCCTTTGCTTCGCTCCCCTTATTGGTCTTACAAGCACTAAGAAAAAGTAAGTGAGTGAGTGAGTTCTTTCTTTGCGCGGATAAAGAAGTAGATAGTAACCCTACATTGTACTGATTTCACTCTAGAGCAATTTAACCTTTCGGGGATGTAAAGAGGTGTTTCTTTGGTTCTTTCTCCGATTCCTCTTCTGTCTTTCACTGGGTAAACTCATTCACCTGTCGGTTGAACAATCCCATTGCCTGAACTACTGAAGGAACCAGGACGGGCTATTCTTCAAACACTCTTTTACGCTCTCTCCTGCCTGTAATTAATGAGACAGCCGGAACTAATTAACCTCTATTCCTGTCAGTGAGTGTTCCTTATTCTTGAATAGTAAAGAAGGGACAACGTAGAGGAAAGTCATTCCATCCTGAACTACTGATGAAGGAACCTTTGACTATCCTTTTTTAGAGTGAGAAGAAATGAATTAGCTGCACTCTATTTAGAAAGACTCAACTCTCGGTAATCGGCAACTAGTAGTCTTTCTCCTGAGAACCGGAACCTGACGAGTAGGGAATGAAAAAGGAAGAATCAGTCCTTTACGGTACAGTAAATGAAAGAGATAGTGAAACCAGACCCTTTACATTAGAGTCAATTCCTTGCAGTGACTGAACAGGAAGGCAAGAAAGGAGATGAAAGATTAATGAGACACTCTGAACCTGAACCTATTTATTCAAAGACTGTAACCAAGGGAAAGCCGAAACGAAAGATGAATGAGACTCTACGGAAAAAGAAAAGAAGCAAGCTCCCGCCTGAACCGATATGACCTGAGCAGCTGAGCTCCGTAACCAGTATTACCTGAACCAGAACCTTTATCTATCAATCTCCTTCACCTTTACAGAATGAATTGAAAGAAGAAGAGAATGAAAGACGGATTTGCTCATGAACCTGCGCCCCTGCCCCGATAGATATTATGATATGAACAAAATGATATGAACAACGACCAAGGAATTTCCATACCTCAAGGTCCAATTACAAGGACGAGAGCCAAGAAGCTACAACAAACCTTATACAGTTATATTCAAGCTATGGTGAGATCATCAAAGGAAATTCTAGAAGACGTTGGTGACCTCCCTTATATGTAATGCAAAGTTGAGCTTTAAGACAGAGATGAATTAAATGCACTTTAAGTTGCATTTAATGAACTCCGCTGAATTTATCAAATAGTCCAAGGATGACTAATAAGCACATTTCCTTTCTTTTGTAGCATGGAAAATCCAGACGACAATACTAACATTACTGATGCACGATTGAGAGAAGCACAACAACGAACCATGGAAAGACTAATTCGAGGAATAGAAGAGTTGACTGATCGAATAGGAAGATTGGAGATTCAAAATCAAGCACGACAGAGGATTCCAAAACCTACGCCCTCAACCGATACATATGAGGGCGACAATTCTGATCACCACGAGGATAATCCACATGAGGTTGGTCATGGCTTGATGCGAGGGCGAGACCATGGAAGAATGTATCATAATTTACAACAACAAGTTCCTTATGATGATAGAATTGATCGTAACGTGGGGAGCATCAAATTAAAACTTCCCAAGTTTTATGGCCAAACCGATCCAGAGGAGTACCTTCAATGGTAAAAAACAGTGGAGTCGGTGTTCAACTGTCATAATTTTAGTGATAAAAAGAAGGCGCCTTTACAAACCTTAACCTATGTGATATATAACTCCAAAATTAAATGGGCTAGTAAATGAGAAATACCCATAACCTCCATATTAAAATGGCTAGTTAATAGTGGAATATAGTAACCTATGTGGGTTACAATATAACCTTAACTCCTATATTTAAAACTAGCTTAAATATGAAAACAAATAGTTAAACTATAATTAAATAATGCAAATAATAAAATGTGCTTATTAGTCATCCTTGGACTATTTGATAAATTCAGCGAAGTTCATTAAATGCAACTTAAAATGCATTTAATTCATCTCTGTCTTGAAGCTCAACTTTGCATAACATATAAGGGAAGTCACCAACGTCTTCTAGAATTTCCTTTGATGAGCTCACCATAGCTTGAATATAATTGTATAAGGTTTGTTGTAGCTTCTTGGCTCTCGTCCTTGTAATTGGACCTTGAGGTATGGAAATTCCTTGGTCGTTGTTCATATCATTCTCCCCCTCTTGAGAAGGATTCGTCCTCGAATCCAAGCCATCACCTATATCAAAAGGACTCAAATCAGCAACATTAAAAGTTGCACTAACACCGTACTTACCTGGTAAATCAATTTTATAAGCATTGTCATTGATGCGCTCAAGAACTTGAAAAGGTCCATCTCCTCGTGGTAAAAGCTTATATTTTTCTTTGAGTATGAAATCTTTCTTTTCGAAAATGCACCCAAACCCAATCTCCTGGCTTGAAGATGACAATCTTACGTCCTTTATTAATTCGGGTGGCAACCTTGGAATTTTGTTTCTCAATTTGTTCTTTTACTTGCTTGTGCAATTTATGAACAAACTCAACCTTGGCATTTGCATCAAAATTCACAAATTCTTTTGACGGTATAGGTAACAAGTCAATGGGGGTTAAAGGATTAAAGCCATAAACAATTTCAAAAGGTGTGTATTTAGTAGTGCTATGAACAACCCTATTATATGCAAATTCTATAAATGGCAAACAATCCTCCCAAGTCTTAAGATTCTTATCAATAATAGCCCTAAGCATAGTAGTCATGGTTCTGTTAACAACTTCAGTTTGTCCATCCGTTTGAGGATGACAAGTAGTTGAATATACGAGCTTAGTTCCTAACTTACCCCATAAAACACGCCAAAAGTGGCTTAAAAATTTGACATCACGATCACTGACGATGCTTTTAGGAATGCCATGCAATCGTACAACTTCCCTAAAGAACAGGTCTGCAATATGTTTTGCATCATCAGTTTTGTGACAAGGAATAAAATGAGCCATTTTACTAAATCGATCAACCACAACAAAGATGCTATCATAACCTTTCCTAGTCCTAGGTAAACCTAAAACAAAATCCATTGATATATCAATCCAAGGACCATTAGGAACTGGTAATGGGGAGTATAAACCATGTGGTTGAAGCCTAGACTTAGCTTGTTTACATGCTATGCAACGAGCACAAACTTTATGAACATCATGTCTCATTTTAGGCCAAAAAAAATGTTCAGACAGCATATCATAAGTTTTAGAAACTCCATGGTGTGCCATTAAACCACCTCCATGAGCTTCCCTCACAAGTAGCTCACGTATGGAACAAGATGGTATGCAAAGTTTGCCTTTTCGGAACAAAAATCCATCTAACAACAAGTAATTATCCACAATGAGTCCTTTTTCACAAGATTCAACAAAAGGAGCAAAGAACATGTCATGTTGATACAAATCCTTTATGTGTTCAAAACCCAACAACCTAGCATTCAAAGTATTGAGGAGGACATACCTTCATGATAAAGCATCGGCAACAATGTTCTCCTTACCTTGTTTATATCTTATGACATAAGGGAATGTTTCAATAAATTCTAACCACTTAGCATGTCGTCTGTTGAGTTTATTTTGTACTCTCAAATGCTTTAAACTTTCATGATCCGTATGAATAATGAACTCCTTAGGCCAAAGATAATGTTGCCAGGTTTGCAATGCACGAACCAAAGCATAAAGCTCTTTGTCATAAGTTGGATACCTCAAAGATGCACCAGTCAACTTCTCACTAAAGAACATTAAAGGTCTTTGATTTTGCATTAATACAGCACCTATCCCTACTCCACTAGCATCACATTCAATTTCAAAAGTAGACTCAAAATTAGGTAATGCAAGCAAAGGAGCATAACTCAATTTTTCTTTCAAAGTATTAAAAGCAAGTTCTTGATCTTTTTCCCATATAAAGGATACATTTTTCTTAACAAGTTCTGATATGAACCAAGAGACATCAATCATACAATATACTTCAATGAAGATGTGAAGAAAAGGTTGTCAAAATTATCAAAAAGATGTTTCAATTCATGCTACATTGAAGAAGAATGAAGTTTGATTGTTGTAAATTTTGGGTGGGTTACAATTTAGAGTAAATTAGAGTTATTGTATTTTAAGACTTTTTATTTAATTTAGGTTACATTTACATGATGGCTAATTATGGTCATTAAGTATGAATGTTACAACTTTTGGAATGTCTTTAATAGTTTCATTTTGAGGCTATATATAAAGCCATGTATGTTGTATTTGTAAGAAGACTTGGAAAATATAGAAAGAAGCATTTGTGCTTTTCTTTAGCCAATGGCTAAGTTTCTTTGCAATTCTATGTAGTTTAGATTGCATGTAGAATCATTCAAGCTCGACATGATCAATCTTGCTTGTGGAGTGATTCGAATCTCAAACAAGTGTTTGAGATATTTGATCAACAAGAGTCATTCAAGCTAGACATGATCGATCTTGCTTGTGGAGTGATTCGAATCTCAATCAAGTGTTCTTGCCTTGAGATATTCGATCAACAAGGTAATCCGAATCTTATTCCCCTCGTAGTTGATTCCTTATCTTATCATTTGGTATCAGAGCTTCAGGCTCAAGATCGGATATATGTTTCCTTTGCGTTTCTTTTCAATTTGTTTTTTATCTTTTTAGTTTTTAATCGATCCAAAATAAAAAAAAAAAATCCAATCTGGGCTCTACAAAAAATTTTTGAGAGGTGAGAATGAGAGCTTCATTTGTGTAAATGAGTGCAAATAGAGTGGCCTAAAATTCCTTGAGCATATACTCTTGAGAGAGTGTTGTGAGGTCCGTCGTATTTCCATAACTTATTTTTTGCAGCAAAGTTACACAAATAGATTCGAGGACGAATCCTCTTGAAGAAGTGGAGAATGATATGAACCAAGAGACATCAATCATACAATATACTTCAATGAAGATGTGAAGAAAAGGTTGTCAAAATTATCAAAAAGATGTTTCAATTCATGCTACATTGAAGAAGAATGAAGTTTGATTGTTGTAAATTTTGGGTGGGTTACAATTTAGAGTAAATTAGAGTTATTGTATTTTAAGACTTTTTATTTAATTTAGGTTACATTTACATGATGGCTAATTATGGTCATTAAGTATGAATGTTACAACTTTTGGAATGTCTTTAATAGTTTCATTTTGAGGCTATATATAAAGCCATGTATGTTGTATTTGTAAGAAGGCTTGGAAAATGTAGTAAAAGAAGCATTTGTGCTTTTCTTTAGTCAATGGCTAAGTTTCTTTGCAATTCTATGTAGTGTAGGTTGCATGTAGAATCATTCAAGCTCGATATGATCAATCTTGCTTGTGGAGTGATTCGAATCTCACACAGGTGTTCTTGCGTTGAGATATTTGATCAACAAGAATCATTCAAGCTAGACATGATCGATCTTGCTTGTGGAGTGATTCGAATCTCAAACAATGTTCTTGCCTTGAGATATTCGATCAGCAAGGTAATCCAAATCTTACTCTCCTTGTAGTTGATTTCCTTATCTTATCAAGTTCATTCAAGGGTGAAGCAATTGTACTAAAATTCTTAATGAACCTACGGTAGAAACTTGCAAGACCATGAAAACTTCTTACCTCACTTACATTTTTAGGTGTAGGCCACTCTTTTATAGCCTTCACTTTCTCCTCAACAACCTCAACACCATTAGATGAAACTACAAACCCAAGAAAGTTAACTTTTTCCATGCAAAAGCTACATTTCTTTAAATTTACATACAAACATTCATTTCTTAAAGTAGTCAAAACATTGCGTACATGGGTAATATGATCATCTAAAGATTTAGAGTAAACAAGGATGTCATCAAAATAAACAACCACAAACTTACCTAAGTATTCTCGTAAGACATGGTTCATTAGTCTCATGAATGTACTAGGTGCATTAGTTAATCCAAAAGGCATAACCAACCATTCATAAAGACCATACTTGGTTTTAAAAGCTGTTTTCCACTCATCCCCAATATGCATGCGAATTTGATGATAACCCGATTTTAAATCAATCTTAGTAAAAAGACTACATCCATGCAATTCATCAAGCATATCATCTAATCTAGGAATTGGATGCCTATACTTTATAGTTATCTTGTTTATAGCCCTACAATCAACACACATACGCCAAGAACCATCTTTCTTAGGTACAAGAATAACTGGAACAGAACAAGGACTCAAACTTTCACGTACATACCCTTTAGCAAGGAGTTCACTTACTTGCCTTTGTATCTCTTCAGCCTCCTTTGGATTAGTCCTATATGCTGGTCGGTTTGGAATGGGCGCGCCAGGAATGAAGTCAATCTTGTGTTCAATCCCTCTAAGTGGTGGCAAACTACTAGGCATCTCCTTAGAAAATAAATCTTCAAACTCTTGCAAAAGCACAACAAAATCACTAGGCAAAGAAGGGTTAAGCATGTTAGTAAAGTAACAAGACCCCTTGCACATAAGTACAAGAATAGTCTGGTTAGAGAGCAAAACATTCCTAGCCTCACTTGATCTAACATACAAGCTTACTGATTTGGCTTTTCTCTCTTTTTTTTCTCTAGACTGAGTGTTACTCTCTTGCTTTTCACTCAAGCTCATTTTTTCACTTGATTCTTTTTCAATCTCTGCTTTTGCATCAGCCTCTTGCCTTTTCTTTTCAAGTTTGCAATGATCAATAAATACATCTTTTGGAGACAATGGAACAAGAGTAGTTTTTCTACCATTGTGAGTAAAAGAGTATCGATTTGCATACCCATCATACATTACCCGACGATCAAATTGCCATGGCCTCCCCAGTAGTAAATCTCCAACATGCATGGATACAACATCACATAAAACATCATCAACATATTTTCCAATAGTAAATGAAACAAGAGTTTGTTGAGTTACCCGTACTTCCCCACAATCATTCAACCATTGAAGCTTGTAGGGTCTTGGATGTGGTTGTGTCTTTAAATTAAGTCTTTTGACCAGAATGGAACTCACAACATTGGTGCAACTACCGCTATCAATGACAACACTACAAGGTACAGATTGAACAAGACAACGAGTTTGAAACAAGTTCTCTCTTTGGTCTAGGCCGTCCTCCTTAATGTGGGTGTTTAGAGCTCGTCGAGTAACCAAAGATATATGTTTGATGAACTGAGAGACATCAAACATACAATATACTTCAATGAAGATGTGAAGAAAAGGTTGTCAAAATTATCAAAATATGTTTCAATTCATGCTACATTGAAGAAGAATAAAGTTTGATTGTTGCAAATTTTGGGTGGGTTATAATTTAGAGTTATTGTATTTTAAGACTTTTTATTTACTTTAGGTTACATTTGCATAATGACTAATTATGGTCATTAAGTATGAATGTTACAACTTTTCATTTTGAGGCTATATAAAGCCAGGTATGTTGTATTTGTAAGGGAGACTTGGAAAATATAGTAAAGAAGCATTTGTGCTTTTCTTTAGCCGATGGCTTGTTGGCTTTTTGGCCTTGATCTCACTTTAATTAATTTCAATCAATTAATTGATGTTTTGATGATAACAAACCTACTTTTTAATTATTAATTATTTTCAGTATTTTGAACTGTCCACAGTATAAGGTCGGGAATAACAATTTCAACGACTTTTCAATCACTCAAATCAGAGCTAAAACGAAGAAATTACAGTCGAGACAACATACCCGACGTGATGATGTGGCAGCAAAATCAAAATGATGGACAAATCAAAATATATCAAAGTATGACATTTATGATTTTGGGAGAGTAACAAATGGTGGAGTTTTTCTTATTACTATATTTTTAAATAAAGTTATTTTTACAAAATATAAATTTGAATCTAACCGTTACTCACATCGATTTTTATTATTACTATATTATATTATTATATTACTATATTTTAAAATTTTGGTAGTTACTCACATAGTTTTTATTATTATTATATTATTATATTTATAATAAATTTTGAATTTCATTTGACCGTTACTCACATAACTTTTTATTATTATTATATTATATTACTATTATATTAAAATTTTGAAATAAATGAATTTAGAAAATTTTCTTATTTATTTACTTTTAATCTCCACCTTCCATTATTCCTAACACAATCCAATGGTCAATATTCAATCCTACATTTTGCCACTTTTCTCCTCTATATAAACTCATCTTCCCCACATTTTAAAATACACAACTTACATACATTCTCCAATCCTCATTTGTTCAAAGTCTCCATTGTTTGTTGCTCTCTCCAAGCTTACAAGTTTATTTCTTTTCATCTTATTCTTGAGAGGGATTATTATTGTATTGTGAGGAAATAGTTGTGAGTATCCCAAATTGTAAATCTACTCTTTGAGAGAGTTGTGGTGTGTTATTATCAAACTCAAATACTTGTATCGGTTTGATCCTGCGCCGTGGAAAGGATTGAGTTTGCTCTTGAACTCGTAAAAAGAGCGGTGTAGCGGTTTGACTCAGATCCGTGGAAAGAGTCGAGAAAGTTCTTTATTCAAATTCCCAAGAGGCGCTTGGGGAGTGGAGTAGGTCGAGTTTGACCGAACCACTATAAAACTACGGTGTCATTTTCTCTGACTCTTTTCTATTTAATTTCAAAATTATTATTGTGATTTATTGCATGTTCTACTTGATTATTGTTTTGACTTGAATTACTTTGTTATAGTAATTATCATCTTTTACTTATTTGTAAAAAGTTTCATCATTAGAAAAATTAATCACGTTTAAACACTTTTATCGTTAAAACCCTATTCACCCCCCCTCTAGGGTTGCCATACCGATCCAACAATTGGTATCAGAGCAGGTTGCTTTATATATTTTTCATATAAGCTTTATTGTTTAAGCATATGGCAAACCTACGTGTTAATAGTTGTTTTAGTGAAGGACAATCAATCTCTAGGCCCCCTTATTTTGATGGAACAAATTATATATATTGGAAAGCTAGGATGAAAATTTATTTGCAACATATTGATTATCAATTGTGGTTAAATGTTAGTAAAGGTCCTTACATACCAATAAAAATTGTTAATAATATTGAGGTGCCTAAAATAGAAGAGGAATTTGATGAGCATGATAAAAAAAAATGTTCTCTTAATGCTAGTGCTATAAATGTTCTCTATTGTGCCCTAAGTAATGATGAGTTTAATAGAATATCTATGTGTTGTTCGGCATATGAAATATGGAAAACTCTTGAAGTAACTCATGAGGGAACAAACCAAGTTAAAGAAACAAAAAGTAGCATGTTAGTTCATAATTATGAACTATTTAAAATGGATGATAGTAATGAAAGTGCAAGTGATGAAGAAGTAGCAAATATTTGCTTCATGGCTCATAGTGACAAAGAGGATGAACAAGAAGATGAACAAGAAGATAAGGTAACTCTTGAATCTCTTTCTTATCATGAATTATTTAAACTTGTTGATGAGATGCAAATTGATTTAGAGAAACTTAGTTCAAAGTATATTGTGCTTAAAAAGAAATATAAGACTTCAATTATTGAAAATAAGTCTTTACTAAATGAAATTTCTTGCTTAAAAGAGAAGGATCATAATATTGTTAAAATTGATGTACCTTGTGAAAAGCATGTATTTGATTGTGATGAGAAAAATGCATTAATTGATAAAGTCAAGTCTCTTGAGAATGATTGTTGTGAAAAAGATAAATTAATTAAATTGCTCACAGAAAATGAATCAAATAATTTGCAAGAACTTGGTAGGGCTAAGGAATCTATCAAAATGTTAACAATCGGTGCTCAAAAATTAGATAAAATACTTGAGGGAGGTAAGTCATATGGTGATAAAAGAGGATTAGGCTATATTGATGAATGTTCTACACCTTCAAGCTCTAAAACAATATTTGTTAAAGCATCCCTTATCTTGTCTAAATCTAACAGTAAATTTGTATCTAAGTATGATAAATCTAGATTTGTGCCTATATGTCATTATTGTGGTGTTGAAGGTCATATTAGACCTAAGTGCTTTAAATTGAAAAATTCTCAAAACATTCCTTTAGGAAGAAAAGTTTCTCAAAATACAAAATTTAACAATATTTTAGAAAATAATTTTTCGAATAAAAATAGAATACACAAATTTAGTCCAAGAAATAAATTATTGCATAATGTTGTTTGTTTTTCATGTGGTAAGTTTGGACATAAAGATTATTCTTGTTACTTATCCAAATACAATGTCTTTAATATGAATGCAAATATGAAATGGATTCCTAAATTTGTGAACACTAACTTTCTAGGACCCAAACAAGTATGGGTACCAAAATGTCAATTTTGAATATCTTTGTTTTTAGGTTTGTTTGAAAGCCTCCAAGAAAAATAAGTGGTACTTGGATAGTGGTTGCTCAAGACACATGACGGGTAATCCATCCAAGTTTGTGGATCTTTCCAAGAAGGATGGTGGCTTAGTAACTTTTGGTGATAACAAGAAGGGTAAAATAATTGGTAAGGGTACTATAGGTAATGACTCTTGTACTCTCATTGAAAATGTATTATTAGTTGATGGTTTAAAGCATGACTTACTTAGCATTAGTCAATTATGTGATAAAGGTTTTAGAGTTGTATTTGATAAGAATAATTGCATAATTGAAAATGCTAGTGATAAAAAAGTTTTGTTTGTAGGAAATAGAGATGATAACGTGTATACTATTGATTTGAATGATTGTCCTACAAATGATAAATGTCTTTCGGTTTTGCTTGATAACTCTTGGCTATGGCATAGAAGACTAGGACATGCTAGTATGTACTTGATTTCAAATATTTCAAAAAATTCATTAGTTAGAGGTCTTCCTCAACTTAAATTTGAAAAAGATAAAATTTGTGACGCTTGTCAAATGGGTAAGCAAACTAAGTCTTCTTTCAAATCTAAAAATATGATTTCTACTGTTAGACCTCTTCAACTACTCCATATGGACTTATTTGGCCCTTCTAAAATAGCTAGTTATGGAGGAAATTATTATGCTTTTGTTATAGTGGATGATTTTTCAAGATTTACTTGGGTTTTGATGATAAAACATAAGAATGATGTTTTGAAAAGATTTGCTAGTTTTGTAAAAAGAGTTCAAAATGAAAAAGGATTTTTAATTACTAAAATTAGGAGTGACCATGGAGGAGAATTTGATAGTGTTGCCTTTGAAAAATTTTGTGAAGATAATGGTCTTTCTCATGACTTCTCTTCTCCGAGGACTCCTCAACAAAACGGTGTGGTTGAAAAAAAAAATCGTACTTTACAAGAATTTGCTAGATCAATGTTAAATGAGTATGATTTACCTAAATATTTTTGGGCGGAAGCCGTTAATACCGCTTGTTATATTTTAAATAGAGTTTTAATTAGACCTTCATTAAATAAAACTCCTTATGAACTTTGGCATAACAAAATTCCGAATGTTGGGTATTTCAAAGTTTTTGGTTGTAAATGTTTTATTTTGAACAACAAAGAAAAGCTTGGAAAGTTTGATTCAAAAACGGATATTGGTATTTTTCTTGGCTATTCATCTACTAGTAAAGCTTATAGAATTTTCAATAAGAGAACTCTAGTTATTGAAGAATCTATGCATGTGGTATTTGATGAATCTTGCAATAATATTTCTAATGAGTCTATTTGTAGTGATGAGTTAGAAAGAAATTTTGGAGATTTACTCGTTAGTGACAACGGCAAAGAAATGGTTACGAGTAAAGAAGAGGTGAGCTTAAAGGAAGAAGGTTCTTCATCAATGCCAAAAGAATGGAGGTATGCCTTGTCTCATCCCAAAGACTTGATTCTTGGTGATCTCGAACAAGGTGTGAAAACTCGCTTTTCTATTAATTTATTTAATAATCTTGCTTTTGTTTCTCAAATTGAACCAAAAAGTCTTAAGGATGCCGAAAATGATGAGTTTTGGATTTTAGCCATGCAAGAAGAGCTAAATCAATTTGAAAGGAACAAAGTTTGGGAATTATTGCCGAGGCCATCTAATACTTCTATTATTGGAACCAAATGGGTTTTTAGAAATAAAATGGATGAAAATGGGAATATCATTCGAAATAAAGCTAGGCTTGTAGCTCAAGGTTATTGTCAAGAGGAAGGCATAGATTATGAAGAAACTTTTGCACCCGTTGCTAGATTAGAAGCTATTAGAATGTTACTTGCTTTTGCTTCTTACAAAAATTTTGTATTATATCAAATGGATGTGAAAAGTGCATTTTTGAATGGTTATATTATGGAGGAAGTTTATGTAGAACAACCTCCCGGATTTGAAAATGTAGAATTTCCTCATCATGTCTATAAGTTGAAAAAGGCTCTTTATGGCTTAAAACAAGCTCCAAGAGCTTGGTATGATAGACTTAGTAATTTTCTTATCGGGAATGATTTTAAAATGGGCAAACTCGACACTACACTCTTTATTAAGATTAAAGAAAATGATATGCTATTAGTGCAAATATATGTGGATGATATCATATTTGGTTCTACTAATCCTTCTTTATGTGAAGAATTTGCTAAATGTATGCATAATGAGTTTGAGATGAGTATGATGGGAGAACTTAGTTTCTTTCTTGGACTTCAAATCAAACAACTCAAGGATGGTATCTTCATCAATCAAGAGAAATACACTAAAGATTTGCTCAAAAGATTCAAGTTCAATGGAGGTAAGATTGCAAGAACTCCCATGAGCACATCCACTAAGCTTGACAAGGATGAAAAAGGTAAAAGTGTGGATATTAAAACTTATCGAGGTATGATTGGATCTTTACTTTACTTGACCGCTAGTAGACCCGATATTATGTTTAGTGTGTGTCTTTGTGCTAGATTTCAATCTTCTCCTAAGGAATCTCATTTACATGCGGTTAAGAGAATATTTAAATATTTGCTTGGAACTATTGATTTAGGATTGTGGTATCCTAGAAATGTTGAATTTAAATTGGTAGGATATTCTGATGCGGATTTTGCCGGAAGCTTACTTGATCGTAAAAGTACTAGTGGAACTTGTCAATTTCTTGGTAGTTCCTTAGTTTCTTGGTTTAGTAAAAAGCAAAATTCGGTTGCCTTATCTACTACCGAAGCGGAATATATTGCTGTTGCTAGTTGTTGTGCTCAAATTCTTTGGATGAAACAAACTCTTTGTGATTTTGGATTAAAATTTCATAGTGTGCCTATATTTTGTGATAATACAAGTGCTATTAATTTAACTAAAAATCCTATTCATCATTCTAGAACTAAACATATTGACATTAGACATCATTTTATTAGAGAGCATGTGCAAAATGGACATATTATTCTTGATTTTGTAAACTCTAATAATCAACTAGCCGATATTTTTACCAAGCCATTAAATGAAGAAAATTTTTGCAAAAATAGGCTTGAGCTTGGTATTATTCGTTGTGATATATCTTGAATTTTATAATTTTTTAATGCATGTTTTTAGGGGGAGCCATTACGTCATTCTTAAATGTATTCTCTTTCAATTGTTGTTTTTGATGATTACAAAGGGGGAGAAAATTAAGAAAAATATGCTCTAAGTTTGTTGTTTTATTATTTATGAATCATTTACTTGTTTGATGTTTCATAATTTCTTGAGGCATTAATATAGGGGGAGAATATGCATGAGTAAAATTTATGATAATATATTAGCATGTATTAGTATTATTACATGGATGGTGTATTACCTTGGTTTTTATGAATTTTTCTTGAAATGGTTTGTCATCATCAAAAAGGGGGAGATTGTTGGCTTTTTGGCCTTGATCTCACTTTAATTAATTTCAATCAATTAATTGATGTTTTGATGATAACAAACCTACTTTTTAATTATTAATTATTTTCAGTATTTTGAACTGTCCACAGTATAAGGTCGGGAATAACAATTTCAACGACTTTTCAATCACTCAAATCAGAGCTAAAACGAAGAAATTACAGTCGAGACAACATACCCGACGTGATGATGTGGCAGCAAAATCAAAATGATGGACAAATCAAAATATATCAAAGTATGACATTTATGATTTTGGGAGAGTAACAAATGGTGGAGTTTTTCTTATTACTATATTTTTAAATAAAGTTATTTTTACAAAATATAAATTTGAATCTAACCGTTACTCACATCGATTTTTATTATTACTATATTATATTATTATATTACTATATTTTAAAATTTTGGTAGTTACTCACATAGTTTTTATTATTATTATATTATTATATTTATAATAAATTTTGAATTTCATTTGACCGTTACTCACATAACTTTTTATTATTATTATATTATATTACTATTATATTAAAATTTTGAAATAAATGAATTTAGAAAATTTTCTTATTTATTTACTTTTAATCTCCACCTTCCATTATTCCTAACACAATCCAATGGTCAATATTCAATCCTACATTTTGCCACTTTTCTCCTCTATATAAACTCATCTTCCCCACATTTTAAAATACACAACTTACATACATTCTCCAATCCTCATTTGTTCAAAGTCTCCATTGTTTGTTGCTCTCTCCAAGCTTACAAGTTTATTTCTTTTCATCTTATTCTTGAGAGGGATTATTATTGTATTGTGAGGAAATAGTTGTGAGTATCCCAAATTGTAAATCTACTCTTTGAGAGAGTTGTGGTGTGTTATTATCAAACTCAAATACTTGTATCGGTTTGATCCTGCGCCGTGGAAAGGATTGAGTTTGCTCTTGAACTCGTAAAAAGAGCGGTGTAGCGGTTTGACTCAGATCCGTGGAAAGAGTCGAGAAAGTTCTTTATTCAAATTCCCAAGAGGCGCTTGGGGAGTGGAGTAGGTCGAGTTTGACCGAACCACTATAAAACTACGGTGTCATTTTCTCTGACTCTTTTCTATTTAATTTCAAAATTATTATTGTGATTTATTGCATGTTCTACTTGATTATTGTTTTGACTTGAATTACTTTGTTATAGTAATTATCATCTTTTACTTATTTGTAAAAAGTTTCATCATTAGAAAAATTAATCACGTTTAAACACTTTTATCGTTAAAACCCTATTCACCCCCCCTCTAGGGTTGCCATACCGATCCAACATGGCTAAGTTTCTTTGCAATTCTATGTAGTTTAGATTGCATGATAAGCTGCAACAATGCTGGAATTTGCAAAGCTAGAGGTCCTTCTAGAATCCTTGCAAAACGCTCACAGAGAAAGCTAACTTAACGGATTGATTCCAACCAAGAGCTGGTTAGAAGATGAATGACTCTTAGATCGAACTTGGAATCTATGATGGTCACTCTTAGATACCAAGACAATTCACTCCAGAATTAGCTTGATCAAAACTAATTCAATGAATCGGTTTAAACATCAAACCTAAAGCAAGATTTGAAAAAAGAATAACACCAAAAGGGTATTAAGAAAACGCAAAGGTTTTTTTCTGTATTCAACCAAAATCTCCTCAAACATGAGTATTACATGCCTTTAAATAGGTCTAAAAGGTAACCCTAAAATAATAAAGTTCAGCCACCAACCACAAATTACTAATAAATGCTATTTAATACAAATTGAAGAATATAAGGAAATTCATAAATTGTCTTAATTGGTAGTTCAACCACCAAAGGAAAGTCTTCTAATCACTTTCCAATGTCAGCCACTCCATTATTTTCTTGATTTGATACTTGAATCTTCTTTGTATTGCTTCTTATAATTGCTCGTTCGGGTACATGCACGTGATCAGTTGTTGGATTCATATCATCCCCCCTTTCTTTAAAAGGATTTGTCCTCAAATCAAATTCTTCGTTCTTTCCGGACAAGAACTGAATATTGTTTTTTTTTTTTTCACTTTTTTTTTTCTCACCTTTACCTTAGTTTCTTCACTCCACTGTTGTTCTTCAGATTCTTTTCTTTTCTTCTCTAATTTCAATTGGTCACAATGTACTTCATATGGAGACAATGGAAGTAAAGTAAATTTCTTCCCACACAAAGTAAAAGTATACTTGTTCATCAAACCATCAAATGTTACATTTCTATCATATTGCCAAGGTCGGCCGAATAAGATGTCCCCCGCATGCATTGGTACGACATCACAAAGAACTTCATCTTTATATCTTCCAAGAGTAAAAGAAATAAGAGCTTGGGAATTCACCTTAATTTCTTCTTTGTTTGTTAACCAATGAAGTTTGTATGGTTTTGGATGGGGATGAACAGAGAGTTGAAGTCTTTTTACAAGGAAGCTGCTTACCACATTTGTGCAACTTCCACTATCAATCACCAAGCTGCATGGGTTTCCTTTGACCAAACATCTTGTGTGGAACAAGTTTTCCCTTTGATCTTCAAATTTCTCTTCCTTGATTTGAACATTGAGTACCCTTCTTGTGATCAAAGATATGGAATTACCTTTTTCAACATACTCATCATCATATGCTGCGATTTCTTCCACAAGCTGTGAGTCATGATCCTCACATTCATCATCTGAATCAAGGATACCATTCCTTATCACCATAACTTTTTTATTAACACACTCTTTGCTCATGTGTCCAAACCCTTTGCACTTCCAACATTGAATAGAACTAGACTTCTCCTTTACCGTCTTTGAAGCTTCA
Source organism: Cucurbita pepo subsp. pepo (assembly GCF_057944985.1). Classification (NCBI taxonomy): domain Eukaryota; kingdom Viridiplantae; phylum Streptophyta; class Magnoliopsida; order Cucurbitales; family Cucurbitaceae; genus Cucurbita; species Cucurbita pepo. The sequence goes on along the minus strand of NC_141802.1, from coordinate 10,420,798 downwards.
TTCTTTTTACCAATGGAACTCTCAGCCTCCACTCTTTTAGCAGCCACAAACTTTTCTTTTGGTGACATTGATTCATTTCTATTCACAAAACTATCCTTGTTCCAAGTTTTAGAATTTGAAAAGGTGTTAGTTCGTGATGTGTACTTTTTTGAATGCTCTTTTTCTTCCTTCAATTGGTCTTCAATTTTGAGAGCATAATGATACATGTCTTCCAGATATGGTAGTGGATTTCTGTCAACAAGATGAGCAATTTCTCGATTCAAACCTCCAAGGAATCTAGACATGGTATCTTCTTCTTCTTCTCTAATATTTGCTCTTTCCATCATAGTCTCCATCTCTTGATAATATTCCGCCACACTTTTTGTTCCTTGCCTCAAACCTTGCAATTTAGTTTTCAAATTTCTTTCATAATGTTTTGGAACATACCTTTTTCTCATGGCTTCTTTAAGTTCTTCCCATGTCTCTATTGGATCCTCCTCTTTTCTTCTTCTCTCGGATTTGAGATGTTGGTACCAATCACCAGCATGATTGGTAAATTCGGCAATAGCAAGTCTCATCTTCTTATTTTCACTATAGGTGTTGCAATCAAACACATGCTCTATCTTTCTTTCCCACTGCAAGTATGCCTCAGAATCTGCCGTTCCACAAAAGGGCGGGATTTTGAGTTTAACTCCCCCATCTCTATCTTCATGTACTTTTTCCATCCTTCTAGGTTGCATAATAGTTGCATGGTTATTTCTTCCTCTCCATCTACCATCAACTTGTCTTTCTTGTACTACTATACCTTCATCTTCTTGTAATGTTCGTTCTTGTCTTTGTTGTTGCGCCCTTCTTTCTTGTCTATCTTCCATCATCATTTCCATCATACCTTGAATTGCTTGAAGAATGGTTGTATTAAGATCTGGAACTGGTGGTACTGCTTCTCCATTATGTGACATTGTTATCAAGGGGCCTCTCAACACTTCTCACAAAAATTTTACTCAGGGACGCTCGTGTTTAACACTCAAAGGTGGGCTTTTGGTACTAGGTGATAAGATAAGGAATCACTACAAGGGGAGTAAGATTCGGATTACCTTGTTGATCGAATATCTCAAGCCAAGAACACTTTGTTTGAGATTCGAATCACTCCAGAAGCAAGAACGATCATGTCTAGCTTCAATGATTCTTGTTGATCAAATATCTCAAGACAAGAACACTTGATTGAGATTCGAATCACTCCACAAGCAAGATTGATCATGTCGAGCTTGAATGATTCTACATGCAACCTAAACTACATAGAATTGCAAAGAAACTTAGCCATTGGCTAAAGAAAAGCACAAATGCTTCTTTCTATATTTTCCAAGTCTGCTTACAAATACAAACTTTATATAGCCTAAAAAATGAAACTACTAAAGGTATTCCAAGAGTTGTAACATTCCTACTTTATGGCCATAATTAGCCATTATGTAAATGTAACCGAAATTAAATAAAAAGTCTTAAAATACAAGAACTCTAAATTACTCTAAATTGTAACCCACCCAAAATTTACAACAATCAAACTTCATTCTTCTTCAATGTAGCATGAATTGAAACATCTTTTTGATAATTTTGACAACCTTTTCTTCACATCTTCATTGAAGTATATTGTATGATTGATGTCTCTTGGTTCATATCATTCTCCACTTCTTCAAGAGGATTCGTCCTCGAATCTATTTGTGTAACTTTGCTGCAAAAAATAAGTTATGGAAATACGACGGACCTCACAACACTCTCTCAAGAGTATATGCTCAAGGAATTTTAGGCCACTCTATTTGCACTCATTTACACAAATGAAGCTCTCATTCTCACCTCTCAAATTTTTTAGTAGAGCCGAGATTGGATTTTTTTTATTTTTTATTTTGGATCGATTAAAAACTAAAAAGATAAAAAACAAATTGAAAAGAAACGCAAAGGAAACATATATCCGATCTTGAGCCTGAAGCTCGATACCAAATGATAAGATAAGGAATCACTACAAGGGGAGTAAGATTCGGATTACCTTGTTGATCGAATATCTCAAGCCAAGAACACTTTGTTTGAGATTCGAATCACTCCAGAAGCAAGAACGATCATGTCTAGCTTCAATGATTCTTGTTGATCAAATATCTCAAGACAAGAACACTTGATTGAGATTCGAATCACTCCACAAGCAAGATTGATCATGTCGAGCTTGAATGATTCTACATGCAACCTAAACTACATAGAATTGCAAAGAAACTTAGCCATTGGCTAAAGAAAAGCACAAATGCTTCTTTCTATATTTTCCAAGTCTGCTTACAAATACAAACTTTATATAGCCTAAAAAATGAAACTACTAAAGGTATTCCAAGAGTTGTAACATTCCTACTTTATGGCCATAATTAGCCATTATGTAAATGTAACCGAAATTAAATAAAAAGTCTTAAAATACAAGAACTCTAAATTACTCTAAATTGTAACCCACCCAAAATTTACAACAATCAAACTTCATTCTTCTTCAATGTAGCATGAATTGAAACATCTTTTTGATAATTTTGACAACCTTTTCTTCACATCTTCATTGAAGTATATTGTATGATTGATGTCTCTTGGTTCATATCACTAGGTCAAGAATGTAAAGTCTGGTTTTTTTTTTTTTTTTTTCCCGATAATCTGAGAGAGACAAAAAAGAGAAAAAAAAAATAACAGTAAAGATATTTCACCTCTAGAGCGGCCAAAGAACGTCGACCAAATGCTCTGATACCAAATGATAAGCGCCTACACTGCTGGAATTTGCAAAGCTAGAGCATTACATAGTACCACTCAGTGTTCACCGTTTGAGGTTGTGTATGGATTTAATCCTTTAACTCCTCTAGATTTATCGCCTTTGCCACCTAATATGTTTGCTAATGATGCAGCTTCTTCAAGAGCCGAATACATAAAAAAAATTCACAACGACATAAAAGAAAGAATTGAAAACAAAAATCAAAAACTAGTCACGCGCAAGAACCAAGGAAGAAAGAAATTGATTTTTAAACAAGGTGACTGGGTTTGGGTCCATCTACGAAAGGAAAGGTTTCCAAGTCAGAGAAAGTCAAAACTTCAACCAAGAGGAGATGGTCCTTTTCAAGTACTAGAGCGGATCAATGACAATGCATACAAGCTAGATCTCAGAGGTGAGTACAATGTAAGTTCAACTTTTAATGTGGCTGATTTGACTCCATTTGATGTAGGGAATGAAGACCTTGATTTGAGGACAAATCCTTTTAAAGAAAGGGAGGATGATATGAATTCAACTGCTGACCCTTTGCATGTACCCGAAGGACCGATTACAAGAAGCAAGGTTAAGAAGATTCAAGAGGCCTATACATTGCATCTTCAAAAGCTAGCTAGTGTACAGGTTGAAACAAAGTCTTTTGAGCCCAAAAATCTTTATAGCATTAGCATATCAAATCAAGAAGATAATGGAGTGGCTGATATTGGAAAGTAATTAGAAGACTTGCCTTTGGTAGTTGAATTACCAATTAAGGATGGAAAGAAATTAGAAGACTTGCCTTTGGTAGTTGAATTACCAATTAAGGATGGAAAGTAATTAGAAGACTTGCCTTTGGTAGTTGAATTACCAATTAAGGAAATTTATTAATGCCTTATTTGCTTCAATTTTTATTTAATAGCATTTGTAGTTGGTGGCTGAACTTTTTTATGTTAGGGTTACCTTTTAGACCTATTTAAAGGCATGTAATACTCATGTTTGGGGGATTTTGGTTGAATACAGAAAAAACCTTTGTGTTTTATTGATACCCTTTTGGTGTTATTCTTTTTCAAATCTTGCTTTAGGTTTGATGTTTAAACCGATTCATTGAATTAGTTTTGATCAAGCTAATTCTGGAGTGAATTGTCTTGGTATCTAAGAGTGACCATCATAGATTCCAAGTTCGATCTAAGAGTCATTCATCTTCTAACCAGCTCTTGGTTGGAATCAATCCGTTAAGTTAGCTTTCTCTGTGAGCGTTTTGCAAGGATTCTAGAAGGACCTCTAGCTTTGCAAATTCCAGCATTGTAGGCGCTTATCATTGCATGTAGAATCATTCAAGCTCGACATGATCAATCTTGCTTGTGGAGTGATTCGAATCTCAAGCAAGTGTTCTTGCCTTGAGATATTTGATCAACAAGAATCATTCAAGCTAGACATGATCGATCTTGCTTGTGGAGTGATTCGAATCTCAAACAATGTTCTTGCCTTGAGATATTCGATCAACAAGGTAATCCGAATCTTATTCCCCTTGTATTGATTCCTTATCTTATCAATGGAACTCACAACATTGGTGCAACTACCGCTATCAATGACAACACTACAAGGTACAGATTGAACAAGACAACGAGTTTGAAACAAGTTCTCTCTTTGGTCTAGGCCGTCCTCCTTAATGTGGGTGTTTAGAGCTCGTCGAGTAACCAAAGATATATGTGTAGGGTCCTCTTCGCTAAACTCCTCACTCTCATCAGTTTCCTCATTTATGTCGTCATGTGCCTCGTCATCCGTAACAATTTCTCCCTCCTTGATGGTCATAATTCTTGCATTTGGGCAATCTCTACTATAGTGTCCTACCCCTTAACATCTCCAACACTTTAAATCCCTATTTCGAACATTAGACTTTTCTACTTTTTCTTTCCCTGTTCTAGAACTCTCCCCTTTCTCAAATTTAGCTTGAGGCTTCTCATTAATCTCTGGATTTCTATGCTTATAATCAATGTTCTTAGTATCCTTTTTCCATGTAGAAGTAGAATTGGGAAAAGTTTTAGAAGAATACCGTTGAGATCTTCTTTGGATTTGCCTCTCGATCTTAATTGCAATGTGCAACAACTCCTCAATATTAGAATAAGGCTGTAAATCAGTCTTGTCTGCAATCTCTGTGTTTAACCCATTAAGAAACCGCGCCATGAGAGCCTCCATGTCCTCATCGAGATCAAGTCTGATATGAACCAAGAGACATCAATCATGCAATATGCTTCAATGAAGATGTGAAGAAAATGTTGTTGAAATTATCAAAAGATATTTCAATTCATGCCACATGGAAGAAGAATGAAGTTTCATGTTTTACATTTTGGGTGGATTAAATATTAAAAAGATAAAAATAAATAAAAATCAAATTGAGAAGAAATGCAAAGGAAACATATATCATTTTGGTATCAGAGCTATGAACCAAGAGACATCAATCATGCAATATGCTTCAATGAAGATGTGAAGAAAATGTTGTTGAAATTATCAAAAGATATTTCAATTCATGCCACATGGAAGAAGAATGAAGTTTCATGTTTTACATTTTGGGTGGATTAAATATTAAAAAGATAAAAATAAATAAAAATCAAATTGAGAAGAAATGCAAAGGAAACATATATCATTCTGATACCAAAATGATATATGTTTCCTTTGCATTTCTTCTCAATTTGATTTTTATTTATTTTTATCTTTTTAATATTTAATCCACCCAAAATGTAAAACATGAAACTTCATTCTTCTTCCATGTGGCATGAATTGAAATATCTTTTGATAATTTCAACAACATTTTCTTCACATCTTCATTGAAGCATATTGCATGATTGATGTCTCTTGGTTCATATCAAAGTCGATCCATCAATGTATCCATCTCCTTGTAATAATCTTCCACAGACTTGCGTCCTTGTTTCAATGCTTGAAGCTTTTGCGCCAGGTCCCGTTGAAAATATTGTGGAACAAAACGCTTCCTCATGGACTCTTTGAACTCGTACCATGAATCAATTGGTGCTTCAAGGTTTCTTCTCCTACTTGACATCAATTTATCCCACCAAATTTGAGCATATTGTTTGAATTGAGCAATGCATAATAGTACCTTCTTTTTATCACTAAAATTGTGACAGTTGAACACCGACTCCACCGTTTTCTCCCATTGAAGGTACTCCTCTGGATCGGTTTTGCCATAAAACTTGGGAAGTTTTAATTTGATGCTCCCCACGTTACAATCAATTCTATCATCATAAGGAACTCGTTGTTGTAAATTATGATACCTTCTTCCATGGTCTCGCCCTCGCATCAAGCCATGACCAACCGCATGTGGATTATCCTCGTGGTGATCAGAATTGTCGCCCTCATATGTATCGGTTGAGGGCGTAGGTTGTGGAATCCTCTGTCGTGCTTGATTTTGAATCTCCAATCTTCCTATTCGATCAGTCAACTCTTCTATTCCTCGAATTAGTCTTTCCATGGTTCGTTATTGTGCTTCTCTCAATCGTGCATCAGTATTGTTAGTATTGTCGTCTGGATTTTCCATCCTACAAAAGAAAGGTAAAAGAAAAAAAAAAAAGGACCTCACAAGCGCTCCCTCACGTGTATTGAAGGAGCAATCCGAATAACGACAAAGAAACGAATTAAAGAAAGAAAATGATTAAGGACTAATTTAGACGTAGGAACATATGAGAGTTACATATAATAATCAAGAGGAAAAAAGAAAGACATTTAACATCAATATGCTTTCTTTCTTTCAATGGTTTTTTTTTTTCTTCTTATTGGAAAAATCTAATCAATTTACCAACAAGAAAATTGATTTAGAAGATCTTAAAGAAGAATAAAGTGTTGATAAGATCCAGATCTAACACTTTAAAGAACAGAAAAAAAATGTATTTTTTTTTTTTGTTATATATTTTTGTGATAGAATATGAACATTCTACACAAACTGAGAAAAAAAAATAATAAGAGAATTAAAAGAGATAAGCGCAATGAAACATATATCCGATTTTGAGCCTAAAGCTCTGATACCAAAATGATATGGAAATCAACCCAAGGGAAAGTATGGAACGGATTACCTTGATGATCAAGATCAAGAGTAAAGAAAACTCGTTTCTAAACTCGTGATTCGAATCACTCCACAAGAGGTTTGATCAATACCACTTGAATGACTCTACATGCAAGTTCTAAACACAACACTGGAGAGAAATCCCTCTCACTTCGTCGCTCCAAAATCTTTTGGCAAACTACACGAAAGGAATTCCAATAAGAAAAAAAGTGTCTCTTTTTCTAGTAAATCATCAGTCTCGGACAGTATTCAAAATCTTATCGAAAGCTTACCCTTGCCAAACAAAAGCTAATAGAAAAAAGGGTTCAGGCGCTTCTGCTTTTCCGTTCTAGTGAGTGCTTTATTCCCTTCCGTAATCTGAATCGGGAGAAAGATAAGGCGAAGTAATTATTGAACTATACTTGCTATCAAAAACTCACTCAAGTACGAATTTGCAAAGAAAGTTTAGCTCTCAACAAAGCTAAAATAGAAATTCTATTCTCAATTCCAAAATCTGATGTCTAATCAATGAAAAGAAGGCTTTATATAGCCTTACAAACCTTAACCTATGTGTTACATAACTCCAAAATTAAATGGGCTAGTAAATGAGAAATACCCATAACCTTCATATTAAAATGGCTAGTTAATGGTGGAATATAGTAACCCATGTGGGTTACAATATAACCTTAACTCCTATATTTAAAACTAGCTTAAATATGAAAACAAATAGTTAAACTATAATTAAATAATGCAAATAATAAAATGTGCTTATTAGTCATCCTTGGACTATTTGATATTCAGCGGAGTTCATTAAATGCAACTTAAAGTGCATTTAATTCATCTCTGTCTTGAAGCTCAACTTTGCATAACATATAAGGGAGGTCACCAACGTCTTCTAGAATTTCCTTTGATGAGCTCACCATAGCTTGAATATAACTGTATAAGGTTTGTTGTAGCTTCTTGGCTCTCGTCCTTGTAATTGGACCTTGAGGTATGGAAATTCCTTGGTCGTTGTTCATATCACATAGGTTAAGGTTTGTAAAGGCTATATAAAGCCTTCTTTTCTCTGATTAGAGATCAGATTTTAGAATTAAGAATAGAATTTCTATTTTAGCTTTGTTGAGAGCTAAACTTTCTTTGCAAATTCTTGTGTTTAGAACTTGCATGTAGAGTCATTCAAGTGGATCACACCTCTTGTGGAGTGATTCGAATCACGAGTTTAGAAACGAGTTTTCTTTACTCTTGATCTTGATCATCAAGGTAATCCGTTCCATACTTTCCCTTTGGTTGATTTCCATATCACCGTTACTGAATGATGTCTGGTAATATACCCTTTAACAATACTATATATATATATATATATATATATATATATATATATATATATATATATATATATATATATATATATATATATATATATATATATATATATATATTTGTTACTCTATTTATAGATGAGTCAAATACACAAGTCAAGATAAAGAGGAAGGAGAGATATATCAATATGTAAGGGCTGGATGGATATCGATATGTGAAAAGAATTAGCAGCTTTTGTTTCCTCTTTTTTTTGTTCTCTGTCTCCTCACGTTCAATTAAGACTTATATACATATTGGAAAGATTCAATTAGTTCGTTAGTTGGTTGAAAGGTAGGAATGGCCAAGATTCATCTCCGATCCAGTCGAAATAGAATCCTCTTCTCTTTTCATGTATTTTTCTTAGATTTCTGCATTTCCCCGTACGTGACTTTCTAAAGCACATCTAAGTGATATATGTATGCGTGATACATAGTTATGTAGAACTCATTTAGTTCACATCCTATTAGCTCGGCTCATCCCAAATCAGTATCTATCATTCATTCGACATTGGGGGCAATAAAATCCTTACGTAAGGGCCAGCCATCCTACCCACCAGGCATTAAGATACGCTGACGCCGTGGATGATTATCATCAGCAATTCCCAACATATCATCAGATTCCCTTTCTGGAAAATCGGCACTTTCTTTTCCAAACCCAGAAAGAAAAGAGACGGAATTCCTAGGATTGATCCACGGCAATTTGATGCCTACCTCTTCTGGTTGATCTATACCATACTCTCATCTCGTAAGGTGATACACACTAGCTAACAGTCAGTCCGTCTGGTGCTACATCATAAGCACATTGGGTAGATAATGGTAACCATATACATAGAAAATGCCTGCAATGGAATGCCACTCCTCGGGCTTGATTTGTAAAGTCTCTATTCCGAAACCCAAACAAAGATCTATGAACCAATCAATGTTTGACTAGCCAAGAAGACAAACTTGTATTTTTCTTTGTAAAAGTCTTTCCCATTTACGTTCTTTGTTATTCTGTACATTTGTATACTTACTACTTCCCCTAATTCACTAATTCGTAGGAAGATATTGCCTGCGCTTGACTTTTGTATTTGAAAAGAGTTGTTTCAGAAGGGATGATCCATTAAGTATATGATGGTTGATAGAATAATCCTTGATCGTAATTTCCAGTATGAGTACTTGGTTGGGCCAAGATGCAATTTGTAGTTGGTAGTAGTACACCGATTCTCCTCTTGAGACTGAATTCGATCTTCCTTCATGGATTTCTTTTTTTCTTTTCTGACTGGACGAAGTTTTGTTATTGCATCTATACTATAACAGCCTCGGGTTTAGGTGGCCGGCAAATACACACAGGAATTGAATTAACTTATCCCCGAACAGTAAACAAAGACTCAACAAGAGTTTATGAACTGAACTACTGATACTGAACGAACCCCCTGTAATTGTACATGCTCCTATAGCAAGAACATATATTGGTTCAGGCATTTGCTCATAGAATCTGTTTGACTAAAGAAGGAAGGAGCCATTTTCATTGTTACCGTACCCGCTGTGAAAAGTCCGCCTGGCTAGGACTAGATCTTGGTACCAGTCCATAAGGATCAAAGTCGAATCCTGAACCTAGAAGCGAATTCAATGAAGCAACAAGAAAGAGGTACCATAGAGAAGCAGCCATAAACAGGAGAGTCTTGACCCATTTGAAAGAAAGGAAAGATCATTTGATGTAGTTGAAATAACTGAAGCTGAAGTTTGGGTTGTTCAATCAAGTAAGGGAAACAGGAATGAATAACAGTCTCAATTCCTATGCTCCTTTTCGCCATGCATAAACTAAACCGACAATTAGGATAGGATAAGCACGAAAATGAGAGTTTCTGTAAAGACACCCTAATACATCAACATTGCCCATGGATAAAGGATCAAGAAAGAACCGTTTCAACATCAAAAACAACAAAAACTAGAGCAATAATAACATACTAGAAATTGTACCCAAGCATCGCATCGCCCATTGGTTCTATCTATTACCGATTCATAACTCGAAACTTTGCTAAGAGGGGCTAAAACTACAGAAAGAAGAAATGCCTCGGAATAAGACTTTCTATTATTAGAAATACCCAGAAAATCTCATATTCGGAAAGCAGAAACATAAACAAACGTACTCCTATCAATGTAACAAGTATACCGGATTAGTCGATTCGAATTGAAATTCATTGTTTTTTACCGAATCACCTACTTGAGTTTGTTTGCTTTTTGCTACATGTCTCGTTTGAAGATTCAGCCACTAGAGACTAGAATCCTATTTATATAATATCTACTATAGCCAGAATACATATATTACAGTAGGAACTTACTTCTATTTAGTTAGGAACTCGTATTGTAGTGATTGAATAAGGAAAGAGAAGGAAGACGACTACTTGAGTTTTGTGCTGTACTAGATAAGGTATACCAAGAGAAAAGCCCATTTATTTGACAATGGTTACAATGAAAGCAAATTCTCAAACTCTAGCTTGGCCACAAGTCAGTCGTTCGTAGATCCATGTGATTTACTAGGGAGGGCATTCGATTGATTTGCATTGGGTTAGGGTGGAGTTTTTAACCGGTTGGTTTCATGTCATGATTTTTCAACCACAAATTGACTAGAAGGAAGTAGGTAGCCCAAAGAGAAAGAAGAAGTATTACATCTTGATTTTGTATGGGAAAATAGGCTAGCATATCTCATTTATCTACAAGGATGAGACATTAATGTGATGAACCAAATCAAGTGGACAGTTACAAAGAATACAAATACAAAGAATAATGAGGAAAGGAAAACTATTCATTCTTTTTTTTCATTATTCAAAAGGGCTGTACGGACTCGAACCTACGACCCTCTCGGTAAAACAGATCAAACTTCTTATTATCAAAATGATTTGAATTCACCCAACATGCATTTTTTTGCATTGGTTTCATTAACGGCTAGAAATAATAAGCAAGTTAGTGTACCTTGTTCTTGACAGAAGAAGAGATGGTTCCATCCATGTGCTCTGATTCATTTGATTTTGATTCGAAGGAGCACTACCAAAGTCTTTTAAAGAAAGAAGGGTTATCCGTAGGTCTGCTTCTGACCTAGATCAACTTCAGGTGGAAATGGAATCTCTATCGTCCTACTTCTGCTTAAAGCATCAAATATGAAACTTCATACACCCTCCAGTTGTTCATAAGATAGATAGGACTCAAGATAATTGAGTTTCAGGTCCGGATACTCATTATGCCTAGCATTGAATAGACTGGGTATTCACCTTATCAATCAAATCAATGGTGGAACGGACTACTTTGCTTGCTCTTTTTCCTTTACTGAAACTGAAGAAGTGTAACAGCTACTGCTATTGCTCTATTTTGTTTTAGTGCCTAAACACTCGATTCGGACCGAACCTTTTGTCAGGCTACTCTTCTCTTGTTTTGTTCCCTAAAAGTAATGGAGTAAGAAATCATCTCTTTCTCAATAAGATCAACCTTTTTGATTACATGATGTACTTCTCTGAAAAACATTGGCAGGCGCGCGGGTAAACGACTCTACCAACTGAGCTATAGCCCTTGTGTGATACTTATCTTATCATGTAGATTCTTTCTTGTCAAGATGATCTGATCCATTTTGTTTCTTTCTTTGTATTGCTTATCCATCCCCCATAACAGTAGATTTATAATCTATCGATGTGATAGGGCTTGTTTTTCTTTGTGATGAGAAATGACCTACTTAACTCAGTGGTTAGAGTATTGCTTTCATATGGCGGGAGTCATTGGTTCAAATCCAATAGTAGGTAGAACTTAAGAGGCAACAGTATCTAATAAGTTTTTATACTGATCTCAGTTCTATTGATTTTCTATCTATCTTTTCCATACCCCACTCTATAGATATTTAGAGCATTTATTTCACTTGATTATTTAGACATATCAACTAGGTACGCCATTGATAGCCTCTACTCGTGTCCTAGCTCGTCTGAGAGCTCAATTTGCCTCGATTGTTTGTCTCTTGCCCGGAGCTTTCCTCAAGTTAGCTTCCGCTATTTCAAGAGTTTGCTAAGCTTCTTGTGGATCAATCTCACTAGTAGCCTTCGTAGCAGCATTTACTAAAAGAAAGAGTGACCCACCCCTCATTATTGCCTATTCTAGCAAAACCACCCATCAAAGAGAGCCATCGTTAACCATCCGTCATTATCTGTAAGGCGTATTCTCCTCAAAATACCTATATATACACCTGTGGCAATAGGTGCGTGATTTGGTAATACACCAATTTGTCCACTATTCGTAACTCTTCTCATTTCTTTCACTTCTGAAGCCCAAATATCGATTCGGAGTCAGGACACTAAGATTTAAGTAAGGGCATTTCTTCACTTTGCTCTCCATTTCTAAGTTCATAGTCTGAGCAGTAGCTTCATCGATGTTACCTAATAAAAGGCTTGTTCGGGAAGAGACCATCTAATTCTCTAGAAAGGATTAATTGAAACCCTCTAATTCTTTATGCTAGGCCAACGTATTTCCACGGGGAACCCATAAAGACTTCTGCTACGAAAAAAGGTTGTGATAAGAAAGAATCCATTTTGCGTGCTACGCCTCTTTCTTCGGATAATTCAAGGATAGGATAGCTTTAATGTCCAGGAGTTCTTTGTAACGTTGTAAGGTTTGTTTGTTTAACTCTTTGCGCAGGCAGTTTCATAATGTTCTTCACCAATGATCCGAGGTTGTAGCATAGTTGACCTTGAATCCTCAGGATCTACTGCTGGATAGATCCCTTTGGCAGCTAATCCTCTTGATAGTACGGTAGTAGCATCCAAGCAAATGTGGTGGCAGGCAGGAGCAGCAGGACCGGTTAAATCGCCTGCAGGTACATAAACAGCTTGAATAGAAGTTATGGACCCTTACTCCTTAGAAGTCATTCTTGTAAGGAACCAACCCATTTCGGTACTAAGAGTCGGTTGATAACCCACAAGGCATTCTACCCAGTAACAACCCGGAGACTTCGGATCCCCCTTGAACGAAACAAAAGATATTGTCGATAACATAGAAGCACATCTAGTTCATTAACATCTCGGAAATATTCCGCCTTAGGGCAGTGAAACCAACTCTCATACGAGCTCCCGGCGGTTCATTCATTTGACCGGAGACGTCAGCCCCTTCCTCCCCTTTTGATTCTGTAAGATTTTCTTCATTAGTTACTCCTCTTTCATTTCCATGTAAAGATCATTTCCTTCACAAGTACGGTCACCTACTCCTACAAATATAGATACACCTTCATGAGCTTTGGCAATGTTGTTGATTGATCAATTCTATAATGAGTACGTACTGTTTTACCCACTCCAGCCTCTACGAATAGTCCCATTTTGACTACACGCCGATAAGGGGCTAAAAGATTTACTACTTTCATTCCTGCTTCTAAAATAGAGTGGTATCTAACTGGATAAAAGCAGGGGCAGATCCATTAATAGGAGATGCTGTGCGAGTATCTACAGGACCCAAATTCTCAATAGGCTCTCCAAGCACCTTGAAAATTAGGCCCAGAGTAGCTCCGACGACTGGAACACTTAGAAGAGCGAAAGTCTCAACCACTTTTACCTTACTCTTTGACTTACTGACTCCATAGGGTGTAGAGAAGAGGTGAATGAGAAAGAAGATCAGTGAAAGAAAAGAGAAGAGAAGGGGAAGGAGCCAAGCAATGAGACCAACCAACCAACCAATAGGTGAAGGATCCAGAGAAGAGACTGAGAGTTTACGAGCCAGGGGAATGAATGAGGTAGAGGTAATCAATCCACCCCCACACGCAGCTTTACCGAGACTTTAAAGTCTAGTTACATTTTCATGTGTATAGCACTAGCTTGACGAAAAAGAATAAGGAGACAGAAAGAAAGAGAACAGACCGACCGAGAGAATAAGAGGAAAAGGAGAGAATGCATCTTTAGTCAGTGTTTACATTACCATTACAGTGAAAAGAGAGTCAAAGAAAGAAGGTGAATGAGAATGAATAAGGAGTAGCGTCTTTCCTTCAGGTTCAGTAGCTCAGGTTCCGGTGAAGGAAAAGGTTTGAGGTTCAGTCTTTCGTTTCGTCTTGACTTCATGTGCCGGAGTGAAGTTCGTAAACTCTTGAGTTGAGTCTTTCAAAGCTGCGTCTTCATTCTTTTACAACTGTAAAGGAGAATTCTTGGTGAGTCTTGAGTTGAGTCTTTCCTTTCAACACTTTCAGGTTTAGTAGTTCCGTCTCATTCATCTTTAGTCTCCCTTCTTTCCCTTCATTCTGTTTCTATAAAAAAGGGGCCAAGCCGAGGTGATTGAGTTAAGTCGAGAATTCTTGGTGAGTCTCCTTTTGCCAACCTACTCCCTGATGATCATCTAGCTGCTTTACCCAGTTCAATCTGGTTCCTGAAGTTCAGTAGCGAGGGAGTTTACCTCGGTTACACAGTGTTTGAATAAATAGGTGCAAGGAGAAAGAACCCAGCAGTTTAGAGCCGAAGGAGCGAAGCAGAGGTGATTGAGCAAATCTTTCTTTCATTTTCTAGACTGTAAAGAAATGACAGGACGGAAGATGCTTTACCCTATTTACTGAGTGTAAGAGAGAGAGGAAAGCAAAGAAAGAGAATAGACCAGACTGGAAGTTAAGGAAAGGCCAGGCCAGGGATGAAAACACCTATTTACTTTGTCAAATCACCTCTTTAATAGGTCATATCGGAAAGAAAAGCAAAGAGAACAGACCAGAAAGGATAGTCAAAGGGGAAGGAGCAAATCATCCAGCTCCCTTACCGAGGTCAAGAATAAAGAGAGAGGAAGGAAATAGAGGGGCAGGGGTGAAGCCCTGAGACCCTACGGGCGAAGAGGCGAAGACATGAAACCGAGTTGGAGAGGTTAAGGCAATGAAATTGGAAAACCGAGGTTACGAGGTGAGAGGGCAGGTTTAGAAGTAATAGTCCTGTTCTGTCTGACGAATCGGAAGGTGAAGGTTCAGTAGCTCAGGGTTGAGGTTTCGTCTTACAGTGACCTCGAATGAATCTAAAGTTCAAACTTTCAACACTTTCAAGTTCAGTAGCTCTCGGTTCAGTAGCTCAGGTAAGTAATATCGGTTCAGGTTCTAGTTTCACTATCTCTTTTCTTTCCTCTCCCCTACTGTAAACTCTCATTCTTGCTTTCGTCTTTCCTTCTGATAATGAATAGGTGAAAGAATCAATAGGAGCAGGAGCGAAGCGGTGAGAATCAATTCATTAACTGCTTTACCTCCTTCAAGAATAAATGGGTGAAGGAGTCAACTCTCATTCATCGATAGTCTTTACTGTTGAAATAGGGGAACGATACACTTTTGAATAAAAAAAATAAGGGAGAGATACAAGAAATTTCTTGTTGGTCGGTCCGTCAGAGTTGAAGAAGGTTGGAGAAGAGACCGGCCGGCTTCGCTCATTCACCTCTCCCTGAACTATAAAAGAAGAAGAAAGATGAATTATCCCTCGGCTGATTGATCTTCTCCTTTCTAGCTTGCTTGCTTTCACTCTTTGACTGACTCTACGGTAAACGATTGAATGAATTTACTCGACGTAATATCATATCTGATTCTTTCTCGTCAGGTTCCGGAAAAGGAGTGAAATGACCTCAAATACCGGGAAAATGGCCCTAAAAATAGGGAGAGGATAGAATTTTCTAATTATTGGTCCTTAAGAGTGAAATCAGTCCAATGCAGGGGCAGGTTCCGGGGTGAACGATCTAGAATAAGGAGTTTAGGCTTTCCTTTCTTTCGGGCTTGCTGGGTTGGAAGGAACTGGCTTGCTTGCTTTCACTCTTTTACCCGGAAATCAGGGAAAATAGCCCAAAAAATAGACAGAGGCAATGGAATTGTGAGACTGATAGACAGAGAGAGGATATAATTAATTAATTAATTATTGGTCCTTACAGTCTCATTCAGGGGAAGGAGGAGGTGAAGTAGCTCAGGTTCCGGTTCCGGTGAAGGGAGAGGAACGAAGCTGTGAGACTCGAAGAGGAGTCAAGGAGTTTCCTTTACTGTTCGTTCAATCAAACGCCTTTCTATTTACCGAGTTAAAGAAGGGAATAAAACAAACAAAGCTAGCTCGGGCTACCGCCCCTTCCCCGCTATCCCCTGAACTCAATCCTTCTATCACTGTAAAGGTTAATTAATCTTGAGTTGAGTCTGAACTCTCATTCATCTTTCGTCTTGACTTACAGTGAACGATCATGAATAAGGAGTCTTTCCTTTCTTTCTTGCTAGCTCGGGCTCCTCTTTCTTGCTGGCTGGCTTCTTGCTTTCGTCTTTCCTTTCAACACTTGATGAATAAGGTTTTCTCTTTCGTCTTTCAATTCTCTTTTCTTTGATAAAAGTAAAGGAAAGGGGAATGAATCTTCTCTTCCTGCAGTCTTGACTTACTTAATCCAATAACTACTGGTAATACAATAAGAGGCTCAGTAGCTCAGGGTTGAGGTTTCGTCTTTCTCTTTCATTTGATTCTGTCTGTCAAGCAATTCATTCTCTTGTCTTTTCTTTACTCGACTGTAAGGAACGAATTGAATATGCTTTATTTACTACACTGTACAGGATAAGAATCAAAGCATACATAGGGAAATGAGCTTCTTCATCTTGTCTTTAGTCTTCTAGCTTTACACCTTACCTTCCTTAGTTTAAGAGGAGTTCAGTCAGTAGAATATGAATAAATAGGAGAGAGGGGAATAGGAGCTTGACCTGATTCTTCTCATCCTGTCTATAAGGTGAAAGAGTGAAATCATTTCTTTTCATTTATTTAGTTACTCTACCTGTCAGTAAAAGTGATTGAGTATAAGGTTACGGAGTAAGTTGCTCTTCAAGGATTGAATGAATAAGGTAACATAGCTGAAGTAGCTCTTTCTTTGTCGGTTTCGTCTAGCTTTCCTTTCCTCCTCCTTCTTTCAACAAAGACTGTAACCTCGGGTTCTTTTCTTACCTTTCTCTTTTTCAATTCAAATTCAAAGAGTCAGGCGTAAGGTGACAGAGAGTCGCGAAGCAGCTTTACCTCCCGAAAGAAGAATCGGCCTCTTTAGTTTACCCTGTGAAAGAAGGTGAAGGATTTCATGACTAATTAATAAGGTAAATCAGGTTAGGTAATAAAGCTTAAAGAAATAGAATAGCTTTACCTCGTTCTCGAATAGTTATAGTTAAACCCTTGCCTTGTTTACGAGGGTCAGGATCAGAGAAAGAAGAAATAGTCTGTCTTGTCTTTACTTACCGAGTTTAATCAGGTTCATGAATGAGTAAGTAGTTCTCCTGGCAAGTACGTCTTAACTTACCTTCTTCTTGTTCAATCAGGTTCATTAGTAAGTAGTTGTTCTCCTGGCAAGTCGAATTAATCTTTCTTCTTTCTTTCTGTTTCTCTCCCATAAAGGATAAGAATTAGTAGAATAGATAGGTGTTCCAGAGCCGGAGTTCAGTAGCTAAAGGTGTTACGGAGCCGGAGTTCAGTAGCTAAGCTAAGGAGAATGAATCGGAGCTTGGCGGCTCTTAGACCATATAGTAATGCATGGGCGAATGAAGCAGCCACTTTACAGTGAAGAAGAATGAATTGTTTAATATGCTTTACCTCGTTCATCAATCAATTAGGGGAAAGGAGTTAAGGTAAGGATCCTGAATGTTTGTTTCGCCTTTCCTTCCTGTTACGTCTCAGGCATCGAGAGTTGAGTGGTTACGGTTCGTAAAAGAAAAGAATCTAAATAGGCAAGCAATATAAGGAATAAAGAATGACGAATAGGGGGGAAAGAAAAGGTAAAGGAGTTACATCAGGTTACGGGTCAGGTTCTTCTTCAAATTAGTAGCGCTTTACCGACTGTAAAGGTTCAAGAGTGAAAGCCAGCCTATTCCGTTCCTTCCAACCCTGCAAGAAAGAAAGCAAGCAAGAAAGGAGGTAAGGAGGAAAAGCTAAGTTCAGGAGAGAAGCTAAGTAAGCTCCTTTACCGAGAAAGAGTGAATGAAAGAAGTATAAGGTTATTACAGAGGAAGTAGGGAGACGAGAAAGATCTTTGAATCAATAAGTGATTGAGTTGTAAGGAATTGAGGAGAATGACTCTTACAAGCAGGGGAGTCAAAGAGTGAAATCAGGTTACGGCAGTAGTTAAGTAGTTTAGGAAAAGGGTGTCGGTTAATTAATCAGTCTCATTAATCTTTGTTACATACAGGAAAGTAAAAGAGTGAAATCAGGAGTTTACCGAGTTCAAGAAGAAATAGGGAGAGGTGAACAAGAACATCAGGTCATATCGTATAAGGGGAATTACTCTTTCTTGGCTCTCGTCCTTGTAATTGGACCTTGAGGTATGGAAATTCCTTGGTCGTTGTTCATATCATTCTCCCCCTCTTGAGAAGGATTCGTCCTCGAATCCAAGCCATCACCTACATCAAAAGGACTCAAATCAGCAACATTAAAAGTTGCACTAACACCGTACTTACCTGGTAAATCAATTTTATAAGCATTGTCATTGATGCGCTCAAGAACTTGAAAAGGTCCATCTCCTCGTGGTAAAAGCTTAGATTTTCTTTGAGTAGGAAATCTTTCTTTTCGAAAATGAACCCAAACCCAATCTCCTGGCTTGAAGATGACAATCTTACGTCCTTTATTAATTCGGGTGGCAACCTTGGAATTTTGTTTCTCAATTTGTTCTTTTACTTGCTTGTGCAATTTATGAACAAACTCAACCTTGGCATTTCCATCAAAATTCACAAATTCTTTTGACGGTATAGGTAACAAGTCCATGGGGGTTAAAGGATTAAAGCCATAAACAATTTCAAAAGGTGTGCATTTAGTAGTGGTATGAACAACCCTATTATATGCAAATTCTATAAATGGCAAACAATCCTCCCAAGTCTTAAGATTCTTATCAATAATAGCCCTAAGCATAGTAGTCATGGTTCTGTTAACAACTTCAGTTTGTCCATCCGTTTGAGGATGACAAGTAGTTGAATATACGAGCTTAGTTCCTAACTTACCCCATAAAACACGCCAAAAGTGGCTTAAAAATTTGACATCACGATCACTAACGATGCTTTTAGGAATGCCATGCAATCGTACAACTTCCCTAAAGAACAGGTCTGCAATATGTTTTGCATCATCAGTTTTGTGACAAGGAATAAAATGAGCCATTTTACTAAATCGATCAGCCACAACAAAGATGCTATGATAACCTTTCCTAGTTCTAGGTAAACCTAAAACAAAATCCATTGATATATCAATCCAAGGACCATTAGGAACTGGTAATGGGGAGTATAAACCATGTGGTTGAAGCCTAGACTTAGCTTGTTTACATGCTATGCAATGAGCACAAACTTTATGAACGTCATGTCTCATTTTAGGCCAAAAAAAATGTTCAGACAGCATATCATAAGTTTTAGAAACTCCATGGTGTGTCATTAAACCACCTCCATGAGCTTCCCTCACAAGTAGCTCACGTATGGAACAAGATGGTATGCAAAGTTTGCCTTTTCGGAACAAAAATCCATCTAACAAGTAATTATCCACAATGAGTCCTTTTTCACAAGATTCAACAAAAGGAGCAAAGAACATGTCATGTTGATACAAATCCTTTATGTGTTCAAAACCCAACAACCTAGCATTCAAAGTATTGAGGAGGACATACCTTCGTGATAAAGCATCGGCAACAATGTTCTCCTTACCTTGTTTATATCTTATGACATAAGGGAATGTTTCAATAAATTCTAACCACTTAGCATGTCGTCTATTGAGTTTATTTTGTACTCTCAAATGCTTTAAACTTTCATGATCCGTATGAATAATGAACTCCTTAGGCCAAAGATAATGTTGCCAGGTTTGCAATGCACGAACCAAAGCATAAAGCTCTTTGTCATAAGTTGGATACCTCAAAGATGCACCAGTCAAATTCTCACTAAAGAACATTAAAGGTCTTTGATTTTGCATTAATACAGCACCTATCCCTACTCCACTAGCATCACATTCAATTTCAAAAGTAGACTCAAAATTAGGTAATGCAAGCAAAGGAGCAGAACTCAATTTTTCTTAGTATTAAAAGCAAGTTTTTGATCTTTTTCCCATATAAAGGATACATTTTTCTTAACAAGTTCATTCAAGGGTGAAGCAATTGTACTAAAATTCTTAATGAACCTACGGTAGAAACTTGCAAGACCATGAAAACTTCTTACCTCACTTACATTTTTAGGTGTAGGCCACTCTTTTATAGCCTTCACTTTCTCCTCATCAACTTCAACACCATTAGATGAAACTACAAACCCAAGAAATTTAACTTTTTCCATGCAAAAGCTACATTTCTTTAAATTTACATACAAACATTCATTTCTTAAAGTAGTCAAAACATTGCGTACATGGGTAATATGATCATCTAAAGATTTAGAGTAAACAAGGATGTCATCAAAATAAACAACCACAAACTTACCTAAGTATTCTCGTAAGACATGGTTCATTAGTCTCATGAATGTACTAGGTGCATTAGTTAATCCAAAAGGCATAACCAACCATTCATAAAGACCATACTTGGTTTTAAAAGCTGTTTTCCACTCATCCCCAATATATGCATGCGAATTTGATGATAACCCGATTTTAAATCAATCTTAGTAAAAAGACTACATCCATGCAATTCATCAAGCATATCATCTAATCTAGGAATTGGATGCCTATACTTTATAGTTATCTTGTTTATAGCCCTACAATCAACACACATACGCCAAGAACCATCTTTCTTAGGTACAAGAATAACTGGAACAGAACAAGGACTCAAACTTTCACGTACATACCCTTTAGCAAGGAGTTCACATACTTGCCTTTGTATCTCTTCAGCCTCCTTTGGATTAGTCCTATATGCTGGTCGGTTTGGAATGGGCGCGCCAGGAATGAAGTCAATCTTGTGTTCAATCCCTCTAAGTGGTGGCAAACTACTAGGCATCTCCTCAGAAAATAAATCTTCAAACTCTTGCAAAAGCACAACAAAATCACTAGGCAAAGAAGGGTTAAGCATGTTAGTAAAGTAACAAGACCCCTTGCAAATAAGTACAAGAATAGTCTGGTTAGAGAGCAAAACATTCCTAGCCTCACTTGATCTAACATACAAGCTTACTGATTTGGCTTTTCTCTCTTAGTGTTACTCTCTTGCTTTTCACTCAAGCTCATTTTTTCACTTGATTCTTTTTCAATCTCTGCTTTTGCATCAGCCTCTTGCCTTTTCTTTTCAAGTTTGCAATGATCAATAAAAATACATCTTTTGGAGACAATGGAACAAGAGTAGTTTTTCTACCATTGTGAGTAAAAAAGTATCGATTTGCATACCCATCATACATTACCCGACGATCAAATTGCCATGGCCTCCCCAGTAGTAAATCTCCAACATGCATGGATACCATCACATAAAACATCATCAACATATTTTCCAATAGTAAATGAAACAAGAGTTTGTTGAGTTACCCGTACTTCCCCACAATCATTCAACCATTGAAGCTTGTAGGGTCTTGGATGTAATTGTGTCTTTAAATTAAGTCTTTTGACCAGAATGGAACTCACAACATTGGTGCAACTACCGCTATCAATGACAACACTACAAGGTACAGATTGAACAAGACAACGAGTTTGAAACAAGTTCTCTCTTTGGTCTAGATAATATACATTACAAGTCTTGTGTGATAAGAAATCCAATTTCCCCGCTCAAATAGGCTTGCTTGTTCAAGAGTTGAATGAAGGAGAAAGATAACGAATTGTGAATTGCTACTGAAAGGATAAATAATGAAAGAGGCCAACGAACGGACCTTTTTAGTTAGGGTTTTGGGGATGGAGGGCCTTGAACGAACGAACCCTCACTTGAAAGTCAACGCATTTTCCTCTTACTATCAATTTCCATTTTAGTCAGTATTGACATGTAGAATGGGACTCTATCTTGATTCTATTCGCATCTGATTAATCAGTTCTTCAAAAGATCTATCAGACTATGATAGAGTAAGATATTCATTCCAGTTGTCATTCATCAATATAGGATGATTTCCTTTACTAACGCAACGTAGTCAACTTCATTTGTTAGAACAGCTTCCATTGAGTCTCTGCACCGTAGCCCTTTTTCTTTTTGTTTTTGGAAAAAGGATTTGGCTTGGCTCAGGTTGCCCTTTTTTCATTCCAGGGGTTCTCTTGATTGGAAAGTTCTCATTTAGTAGGTTTCCATACCAAGGCTCAATCTAATTAAGTCTGTAGCGTCTACCGATTTAGCCCCACTCTTTTAAGTCAGATTAGTATCTCATTATATTCTGTCCTTCCCCTTTTTCTTTCATTTGTATGTATTATGCTGGAACCCCTGAAGTTCCTTCTATTTTCTTTCTTGTCTATCTTCTTTGCTTGTCTATCTTCTACCCTTGTTTGGTCCGATCCAAAATGATTCTATCCTATCATTTCTCTATCTGCAATTCAATATAGATATATAGACATATCCATTTACCCCTCTTTCTTCTTTGCTTGTCTGTCTCCTCCTTTTGTCGTCTTAGCTTCCAGCTTTCCGAATGAAAAGAAACGACTTCTTCCCCTTTTTCAAAGGGCACCGATCACCATGTCGTAGGAACTTCCTATTATGAATGAAAATGGACAAGAAAGGAACTCTACCTTTTGTGTATCATATACGGATCCTATTGTATCTGTATAAAGTCATCTAATTAGTCTTTGTTTTGTCGTACAATACTTTCTTTACTGGATTTAGCTTCCGTTATCATTCTGATATTTATTCGTTTTCTTATTTAGGTTTATGAAATGGAAAGAAAGGAGTCTTTATGTCGCGTTACAGAGGGCAAAAGAAGAATACGCCGTCTGTCTGTCTGGGGGCCGGGACTAACTAGTAAAAGGCCCAAAACCGGAAACGATCTTCACAATCGCGTTATGCTCGCCGGAAACAAAGGAAAGGATCCAGGGGTGGGTCAAGTTTACAATTACTTGAAATTTGGATAACATCCCCGGGGCTTCAACTATTCCTCAAGCCCACCAATTAGTTAATCATAGACATATTTGAGTTAATGGTTCTATAGTGCATATAGATAGCTATCGTTGCAAACCCCTATTATTACAGCAAAGGAAGGATAAAAACAAATCGAGAGCACTGATTCCAAATTCTCTTTCTTCATCCCCCGCTTCAGGAATTGCCAAAACATTTGACTCCTCAGCCATTGCAATAGAAAGGATTAGTCAATCAAATACTAGATAGTAAATAAATGGGTCAGTTTGAAAATCACTCGTTGTAGTATTCTCGGCAGACTGAAACCTAACTAAAAAACAAAGGTTCGGACAATTTCCTCCTACCCTTCGCCGAAGTCTAAGTAAAGAAAGAGACCGAAGGAAAGGAAGGTTTTGATACGGAAATTAGTCTATCATTCATCTATCATTCAAAGGTATAACCAGTGGAATAAGACTATCCATTGTTAGTTGATTTGATACATTGGGGTCAGTCACTCACATTGTCGAATTAGTAAGGAAAGAGAGAGATTCGAACCCTCGGTAAACAAAAGCCTACATAGCTGTTCCAATGCTACGCCTTCAACCACTCACTAGGCCATCTCTCCTACAGAATGATTATGGCCCAGAAACCGAGTTAATAGGGAGTCAGTCATATTCCATTTTCTTTTTCACTATCTTTAATGGATACTTTTTAGCTCATGATTCTATTTAGTTTTTTAAACCCAAACTATGATTCCTGGCAAAAAGAAACAATTTGAATATCGAGAGGGGGATTTGAGAATGAATCCGTTATGTCGTACTATTCCTTTGTTTGTGGGATTTCTCACTCGAGGTAATTCTAATAATTCAAAGAAATGAAAAAATAGGGTTGTTACCGATGCCTAGATCTGGGATAAAGGGAAATTTGATCGATAAGACCTTTTCCATTGTAGCCAATATCTTAGAGGAATTCTGACAACTTCCACAGAAAAAGAGGCATTCACCTATTACAGCAGAGATAGTGCGATTTTCTTTTCTTTACCGCTCTCCGTCTTAGTAGAGTAGAAAGACACAGTATTCGGGATAGAAAGAAAACAACAATAAATAATTGAAATAAATCCACGCTTCTCTTCTTGGAGGTGCAATTTTCAAATACAAAAATAATGCCTTCTGTCGCCCTAATTAATGTAACCTCAGATCCTTTCATTGTCGATTCTAGTATCGAGCGAAAGGTGTAACCTATGGATTAAGTCAACCCTACTCCACTAGTCAAAATAGGTAGCAAGCAGAGGGGAAGAAGCACTACACCTAGGAATCAACAAGACGAAAACTTTGTTAGAAATTCATTCTCCTACTTATCGGGATCGGAACTAAGATAGAAAAATGGTTGGGACCGATCCATCTCCTTTGTATTTTGGATACCTAACCAGTAGCGAAGACTGTGACAGTTACTAATTACTGGAAATT
The DNA here is from genome assembly GCF_057944985.1 of Cucurbita pepo subsp. pepo. NCBI lineage: Eukaryota > Viridiplantae > Streptophyta > Magnoliopsida > Cucurbitales > Cucurbitaceae > Cucurbita > Cucurbita pepo. Next base: position 10,396,288 of record NC_141802.1, on the reverse strand, counting down.
GAGAGGAGAGGCGTTGAGGACAAAGAAATTGTTAGAGTTACCATTTAGCTTTTGATCTAGTAACAAACAACATGCTTGATGTTAAGATAAGAAAGATAAGATCTTTTACAGGAAGGTTGGCTAGAGATTTTGTGTAAGCTAGTCCCATCAGTTCATAATGAGAGTATTTCCATCTTTACAGTTCTGGAACGGAGATTCCTTGAATGACCAACGACCGTAACGGAGGCTCAATCAGAAGGAAATTATGCGGAAGCTCCACAGAATGATTATGAAGCTATGCAACTAGAATCCCTATGATCGAAGTTATATACTCAATCACATAGGTCTTATCCACACAAGTAACGGGGAACATACGAAAGCTTTGGAATCCTCTTTTCGGGCACTAGAACTAAACCCCTTCTTTCTTACCACGAGCTTTTAAGAATAAGAATATGGCTGTGATCTTTCATTACGTCCGACTCCACTATAGAAAGCCAAAAATAGAGGCTTAATACATCTGTATTGTCCTAACGATTTGTATCAGCTGGAGCAAAGAAAGAGACTGAATAGAAGTCGAAATATGAAGAAATGGGCCTAGATACTTGATTCTATGGATAAAGGATCAGATCGAAAAAGCACCGTAAAGATCCATTAGTCAGGGTTGGTTTTGGCCGATACAAGAAAAACAGCTGAATGATATAAGATCAATAAGGAATCCATCAATTTATGTATATAGGGTGCGTACGATATTGGGCAGCGGTGTAGCATCAGATCGATCCCAAAGACAGTCAGTCTTTTCTTTTTCTTATTCTTATGAAAGTCTTTTTCTTAAAGGATTATATATCAATTTATAGATGAAACCGAGATAGATAGTTATCTTTCATCAAATTGTAAGGATAGTGGAATGGCTATGCTTTTTGATTCTTCTATGGGAGAAAAGATCAAACTGCTTGAATTATTCAGCAAAAGAATTGACTGTTGAGCCGTATGAGATAGGAAACTCTCAAGTCCGGTTCTAAGGGAAGGAATTTACCTGCCTATTCCGGGGAGAACAGGCCATTCGACAGGGAGATGAAATTGCGGAGGCTTGGTTCAATCAAGTCGCTGAGTATTGGAAACAAGCTATAGCACTGACTCCCGGTAATTCTATTGAAGCACAAAATTAATTGGTTGAAGATCGTCAAATAAGAAAACTCTGTTTCTTTCTTTATAGCTATTCCATTATATTTCACTAGTATTATTAGTTATCAATTAGTAGTATATTTGTTTGTTATAATTGTTTGTTGTCCGCATCAGTCAAATCAACTAAAAGGGAGCATTTCTCAGGGAAGAACCAATCATTTGATTATATCCCTTCTAATCCAACCAAGATCGTTCCATTTCTTTTGGTATTTTGTAAGGGTAAACGATACAGAGACAGATTAGAGAATATACTTTTTGATAAAGATGTTCCATGTAAGACATAAAGTAGTTCCATTTAGAAACAGATAATGGAGATATATTAGTGAATCCATTAGGTTCTACAATCAAATGGGGTTTTCGTCAATACCCGGAAAAGGGGGTTATAAGATTCAACAAGGTCCGTTGAGCTTGGCTGTGGCATAATAGATACGAACACTTGCCCCGGATCAACTTCCAGATCACATAATTGCTCTAGTGAATAACTAAAACCTAAATAGATGGGAGATAGCAGAGAAACTCAGTATAAAAGTCTCTCTCTCATAGGTTCACTAATTACTTCACTGGGGTCTCTTTGTATGTGTTGTACGGAAAGAGGACTCCCTGATTATTCGTTCACCGTAACCAGAAGTCTAAATTGGGGTAGATAGGGCGTCAAAACTTCTTTTGAGGAATGGGGGCCAGCCAGACCGGGGCATTTCTCTAGAACAATAGCTAAGGGTCCTGATACTACCACTTGGATTTGGAACCTGAATGCTGATGCTCACGCTTTCGATAGCCATACTCTAGCCATACTAGTTGGAGGAGATCTCTCGAAAAGTCAGTAGTGCCCATTTTGGACAACTCTCCATCATCTTTCTTTGGCTGAGGGGGATGTATTTCCACGGTGCTCTTTTTCAATTATGAAGCATGGCTAGGTGATCCTACTCACATTGGCCCTAGTGCCCAGGTGGTTTGGCCAATAGTGGGCCAAGAAATATGGAATGGTTATGTAGGCGGGGGGTTTCGAGGAATACAAATAACCTCTGGGGGTTTTTCAGATGTGACGAGCATCTGGAATAACTAGTGAATTACTACTTTAGTGTACCGCAATTGGTGCATTAGTCTTTTCAGCCTTAATGCTTTTTGCCGGTTGCTTTCATTATCACAAGGCTGCTCCAAAATTGGCTTGCAAGATGTAGAATCCATGTTCAATCACCATTTAGCGTAGCGGATCTGCTAGGATAGGACTTGGGGCTCTTTCTTGGGCGGGACATCAAGTACACCTGATAACATAAGGAAATCAATACAAGGGGAATAAGATTCGGATTACCTTGTTGATCGAATATCTCGAGGCAAGAACATTGTTTGAGATTCGAATCACTCCACAAGCAAGATCGATCATGTCTAGCTTGAATGATTCTTGTTGATCAAATATCTCAACGCAAGAACACTTGCTTGAGATTCGAATCACTCCACAAGCAAGATTGATCATGTCGAGCTTGAATGATTCTACATGCAACCTAAACTACATAGAATTGCAAAGAAACTTAGCCATTGGCTAAAGAAAGCACAAATGCTTCTTTCTATATTTTCCAAGTCTACCTTACAAATACAACATACATGGCTTTGTATAGCCTCAAAATGAAACTATTAAAGGCATTCCAAGAGTTGTAACATTCATACTTAATGGCCATAATTAGCCATTATGTAAATGTAACCTAAAGTAAATAAAATGTCTTAAAATGCAATAACTCTAAATTACTCTAAATTGTAACCCACCCAAAATTTATAACCATCAAACTTCATTCCTCTTCAATGTGACATGAATTGCAACCTTTTTTGATAATTTTGACAACATTTTCTTCACATCTTCGTTGAAGTATATTGTATGAATGATGTCTCTTGGTTCATATCGTTCTCCACTTCTTCAAGAGGATTCGTCCTCGAATCTATTTGTGGAACTTTGCTGCAAAACATAAGATATGAAAATACAAAGGCCCTCACAACAATCTCTCATGTGTATACACTCAAGGATTTTTTTTAGGCCACTCTGTTTGCACTCATTTACACAAATGAAGCTCTCAATCTCACCTCTCAAAATTTTGAATAGAGCAAAGATTGAATTTTGAACTCTTCTGGGTCGATTCAAATCTAAAAACATGAAAGTAAATAAAAATCAAATTGAAAAAAAAAATGTAAAGGAAACATATATCCGATCTTGAGCCTGAAGCTCTGATACCAAATGATAAGATAAGGAACCAATTACAAGGGGAATAAGATTCAGATTACCTTGTTGATCGAATATCTCAAGGCAAGAACATTGTTTGAGATTCGAATCACTCCACAAGCAAGATCGATCATGTCTAGCTTGAATGATTCTTGTTGATCAAATATCTCAACGCAAGAACACTTGCTTGAGATTCGAATCACTCCACAAGCAAGATTGATCATGTCGAGCTTGAATGATTCTACATGCAACCTAAACTACATAGAATTGCAAAGAAACTTAGCCATTGGCTAAAGAAAAGCACAAATGCTTCTTTCTATATTTCCCAAGTCTACCTTACAAATACAACATACATGGCTTTGTATAGCCTCAAAATGAAACTATTAAAGGCATTCCAAGAGTGGTAACATTCATACTTAATGGCCATAATTAGCCATTCTGTAAATGTAACCTAAAGTAAATAAAATGTCTTAAAATGCAATAACTCTAAATTACTCTAAATTGTAACCCACCCAAAATTTATAACCATCAAACTTCATTCCTCTTCAATGTGAGATGAATTGCAACCTCTTTTGATAATTTTGACAACATTTTCTTCACATCTTCGTTGAAGTATATTGTATGAATGATGTCTCTTGGTTCATATCAACACCTATCTTTACCGATTAACCAATTTCTAAATGATGCTGGAGTAGATCCTAAAGATATTCCACTTCCTCATGAATTTCTCTTGAATCGGGATCTTTGGCGCAACTTTCTCCTAGTAAAGCTGAGGGAGAAACCCCATTTTTCACTTGGAATTGGTCAAAGCGGAATTTATGACTTTTCGCAGAGGATTAGACCCAGTAACCGGGGGTCTATGGTTAACCGATATTGCACACCATCATTTAGCTATTGTGATAAGATAAGGAATCAATACAAGGGGAATAAGATTCGGATTACCTTGTTGATCGAATATCTCAAGGCAAGAACATTGTTTGAGATTCGAATCACTCCACAAGCAAGAACGATCATGTCTAGCTTGAATGATTCTTGTTGATCAAATATCTCAACGCAAGAACACTTGTTTGAGATTCGAATCACTCCACAAGCAAGATTGATCATGTCGAGCTTGAATGATTCTACATGCAATCTAAACTATATAGAATTGCAAAGAAACTTAGCCATTGGCTAAAGAAAAGCATAAATGCTTCTTTCTATATTTTCCAAGTCCACCTTACAAATACAACATACATGGCTTTATATAGCCTCAAAATGAAACTATTAAAGGCATTCCAAAAGTTGTAACATTCACACTTTATGGCCATAATTAGCCATTATGTAAATGTAACCGAAATTAAATAAAAAGTCTTAAAATACAATAACTCTAAATTACTCTAAATTATAACCCACCCAAAATTTACAACAATCAAACTTTATTCTTCTTCAATGTAGCATGAATTGAAACATATTTTGATAATTTTGACAACCTTTTCTTCACATCTTCATTGAAGTATATTGTATGATTGATGTCTCTCAGTTCATATCACCCTGTTATGTCAAGGGTGATACGACTTCCATTTGATATTGGATACCAACCAGATCGACTCGCATTTCACCTTAGATCAAGGCTAGATCCTGGCTTTTTGTTAATTCTTTAAGACTTTTCTTTTATCGCTTCAACTCAATCAATGAAATGGCGGAAGCTTTCTTCGTCGTGCTTAGGTTTTGAGAAGCTTATTTCATTCATATCCCCTTCCCAATCAAAAGGAGAATGCGGGTTTGGCACACTTGAATTGGGACTTCGATTGGAGACCAACTTAGGGGTTTCGCCTTGGTTTGGTACATTCTTATCTAGTTAGTTAGGTTGAGCCTTTCGTTGAGCAGTTGATCAACCAGCCCTGTTCAATATTTGCAATGCGATGAAAAAGCTGTCAGAATTACGATGATTAAGCTTATATATCCGATTTGCTTCGCTCACTGAGCTTACGCTTGCAACTATTATTCCTTAGCACTAAGCGTCTTCAATCCTCTCCCTCCCTATCGGGAGAGCTACTATACTACATAGCCTCCCCTTTTAGTTGAGCTACTACGTACCTCTGACTTACTTCATACCTTAATAGTTGATCTGCTCCCTTGTTCTCTCTACTCTAACAACACGCAATAAAACTCTCTCTACTTCATCCGAATGCTGCTAACTCCTCTTTCTTTTCTAGTAGGTTCCTTTTTTCTTTTTTCTAAGGTGCTTTTCTTCTTTTTGTTGGATTTCCTCTTCCTTACAAAAAAGCCTATATTTCTAAACAAAGGCTGAAGCAGTTTGCCAGTCACAAGAGAGACTTTTGGGTAAATGCAGAGGAATAAAGAACCTTATTAGGCTTAGAGCAGGAACTCGAATAAGACCGGACTATTTCGACGAAAAGGCCTGACAAGGGAAGTTCATACTCTCACTCAAGCCAAAGATAGATTTTGTCTCGTCCCTTACTTAGTCCTGTCAGTAAACATTTCTTTTTTTGGGGCCGACCTTTAGTTGAGTGCCATCAGTCAGTGGGAGAGACTTCCTTCACCCTTCGTTCAGTCACTAACTCAGTGAAGCGCGCCCTCAGTTTATCTCGCTTCTAGCTCCCATAAGCGATCTATCTCTTCTCCTTTAAAGCGAGAAGTACTAAACGGACCTTAAACTGGAGGCAGGAGACAGATCCAAATACTGACTCGAGGAACAGCTTACGGGGAAGGGGATCATAAAGACTAAAGCGGGATTGCAGTTACCATAGCTAGTTTCGTGAGGAAACTCTTTTTCGCAAGTTCAATCTTTCAAGCAAGCTTTCGGCTCAAGGCCTCAGTGCTCGGTAGGTCGTAGAGAAAAGGGTTAGTTGCGGGGGTCGAGGGCTACTTTTAAGAGAAAGCTTTTCATGTCATATACACCTTTAAGCTCTTGCTCTATCAATTCCTTCCTTTAATCTGCCTTGACCCTATATATATACAGGATAGCACCGAACCAAAGTGAAACCTGAACTACGTGAGAGCTCAAAACTAGTCGAATCCTGACTTTTTGTTATCCCACTCCTTAGCCATAGCCACTAGGATCAGAAGTCCGGGCTACTTACTTTAGATCACTTTCTCATCTGCATCTCTTTTCTTTCACATTTCCCAAAACTCATTCCATTGCTCGTAACGGACGGGATGGATAAAGATGGGGGTAGGGACTATTGATCTAAGGTAGCTTGCAGTCTAACTCAATTAAAGATATGAGCCAGTTATAGTAGGTAGGCTTCTATCCGACAGGGTTTTATGGCTGATATCGGACAGGAAGAGAGAAGATGACTTTCTTTCCTACTGACTGAACTGCTTGAATTAGTTTCAGGAAGGGGGGCTTCTGGCCAGGGGAGAGGGATTGAAACCCGGGGCTGGGAGCCGTAGATCTGCGGGGTGATGGTAGTCTACGGTGTCGGTTTCGTCTACCTTGGTTACTCGTCACAGGGAAGACGATGTTGAGGAAATCGATTGAATGTCCGTGAAGGTATGAATTAAGCAATTCAGTCAACATGTGAATGAAAGAAATAAGGCCCAGGAGCTAGTTTAGTGTTTTGCTGCCTTACGCTCCCATTTCGAAAAAGAGTGGATTATCACATTAGATTACGGTAAGAAAGGAAAAAGCCAGAGCAGGATCAAGATCTGGTGTCGAAGAATCCCGTAGCGAAACTCTCTTTCTTTTTTGAGTAGTTTCAGCTTGGAAGAGATAAAGAAGTGACTATTCTTATCGTTCCTGCGCCCTCTCAGGGCTCACATCACTCTCCTAAGGTTCAATAAGAAGGATTTACACCTTCTCTTTTATCGACTTACGCAAGCACTACTACTAAGCTTCAATCCTCTCCACCCTGTCGAGTGCCTAAATCCCTCAACGCTTCTTCTACTACAACTGATTGGTAAGAGGTGCCGCCCTCCCTCCTACCAGGACCAGGCATTTCAACCACCAATACAAATCATCCTGCATATAATACCATCAGAGTCCGTTCCCTTCATCTAGCAGCCCCCACGTATCAGTCCGGTATTCTAGGGTGGATCACCTTGATTTAGATTATGATCCTCCTTAATCTGAATATGGATTATACCATCATAACTGACCAAAACAAGACCACCCCTGACTAGAAGTGATTGGTTCCCAGGTCCAATCGAAATTCTTTTACCAGCCAAATGCAAACGATCAAAGACCATTATAAGAGAATCCTCAAATCAAAATCTGAAATCGTCCCTCTCCCTTCGGTCTCGTTTCTTCGTCCCTCTCCCTTCGGTCTCGTTTCTTCGTCCCTCTCCCTTCGGTCGAGTTTCTTCGTCCCTCGATGTTGTGACTATTATTTATTCAAGATACCTAGTATACGAAAAGTCAGGAAAGATCAGATTAAATTGACTATCCAATTCTATTAAGTCAAGTAGAATAATACTCCAAAATCGGGGAATACAATCAGAGATAAAAGATCTGTACCATCATATTGTATTGGTATATGTATTATGTATATAGGTATGAACGGATTAATATCATTATATCTACATTCTGTATTAAAGGTTCGAGCCTACTCACTACTCAAAAGACATGATTTTGGTATCACAAAAAGGGAAGGGTTCATATCCATCTTATATAATCTAGAGATAGGTTCATTTCTCGAAGAACGAATATGAGCATAATAAGAAGTATGGATAGGTTTTATAGCCATAGATTTCTATTTTTCTTTATAGTTCATCAAAGCTGGATAGATGCAATGAAAAAGGGGCAGGTTCAATATGTGCCTATGCCATCTAAACGGGATAAAGAACTAGGTGGTCATGCTGTTGTTGGTTATGGATGATTCGACTAAATTGTTCAAATCCTCATTGAGCCTAATCGGCTCTGGAAAGACATCAATCCCGGGGCTGCGATTGAAGTTTCATTTTCTAGGGAAGGGCCACTTATATCACCATCAACTGTTCCGCAATTGAACTTGTAGATCTAGTGAAAGAAGTAGCGCAAAAATCTGAATTCGTACCTGATTTAGCCATCAGCTATTTTGAAGGATTTTGGGAATGGGTAAACAGCAAAAACGAACAGCAGTAGTAGCAGGAAAAACTAGAAAAGTCTTTTATATGGAAAAAGCTCCGAAAGGGTATGGATACGTTTACTACGGCAGAGGTGTACACTTGAAAAGCAATGAGTGGATAAAATAACAGAACGGAAAGTCAAATAAAAAAGCAAAATAGACAAATAAAGCAAGAAAGCCTGATAAGAAAATATAAGGAAAAACTTATGACCATCACGGAAGCTGAGCATAATTCTGAAGGAAATCATGTTAAAAAACGAAAGAAAAAGATTGAGTTTAGAAAAGACCTGCAAAAAAAGGTTGTTGCTGAACTAGACTTCGATGTTCTTAGAAAACAAAGGACTTTTGTGAAGAGTTTCAAACGGAAAATACAAAATGTGCTGACATTCTTGTACCTGAAAATTCCCAGAACAAGCTATAAATAAGAAAGAGCATGATGAAACAATAAACATCTTCTTTAGAAGCTCTAGAGCTTAGGATAGATGAGATTAATCCAGAGAAGAATGAGAGAGAGTGAACTAAACTTGTCCCTTCTTCTTTTACTCGAGCTACTTAACTTACTCATGAATCTGAACCTATTTATGAACTGTAAACTCATGAACTACTGAACGAACCTTCTTTCACTCCTCTCCCTATAGGTCGAGCGGTTTCACTCTTTAGCTGCTTTGAAAGACCAAACTAATGAAAGAAAGGATTTGCTTGCTTGCTCATTAACCTTCTCTCATTCACTATAACCTCCTGGCTCTGTACGATTACTTCTGTCCCTGATTGAACCTATTCTATTGGTAAAGCTGCTGCTAATTAATTTCCTCTCCTGTCCCTGTAAGTAAGAAAGATGAATGAGACAGATTGAACTCTTTTTCGTGTAAAGACCTGAAATCAAGAAATTTTGTGTATCCTTCCCTGATTTTTTGGGATCAAATTCTATCTTTCCCTGATTTTTTTTGGGATCAAATCGAGTAAAGGTAATTAAACAAACACTCAACTCAAGACTCAACATTCATGATCTTTCTCCTGTCCCTACTTCCTCAACCGAACCAAACCCTTTGACTGATTGAACTCGGGTCGGGTTGAACTATTCTTTCACGAGGTCAATTCCGTGATTGTTCGTTTTTCTTTAACTGTAACCTCGGTGTGTCTCTTCTCTTTTCTTTCTCTTTTTCTTTCACCTATTTAACTGAACTGTAACCAAGGAAATAAATAATTATGAAATCCTTCACCTCGTAAACTCGTTAAAGTGGCTCCGCCCCTTCCCCTCTCCCTCTCGGTCGAGCTGTTTCACCCCTCTACAACTCGGTTTCGCAATTCCATTGCCTGAACCTTCAAACCCCAGTAAACAAGGTCGCTCCTCTCTGTCTTAGTTCTAGCTTTATTTTATTCCTTCATTCTTTCACTCGGTAACTAACTATTTATTCTCGAACTTGAACAGTAAACTCGGTAAAGCATATGAAATGAATATGAGTTCACTCCTACACCTATTTATTCTTGAACAAGGTCAGTGGTTGACACGCTCATTCACTCGGTAATTGACTCTTCTTTGTTCTTTCCTGAACCAGATTGAACAAGGTCTCACCGCTCCTCTCTGTCTTAGCTTAGCCTTTCTTCCTTCTAGATTTCTTTTATTTATTCCGTGATTGATTGAACTAGAACTTGGAACTAGGGTTGAACTATTCTTGAACTGTAAACACTCTGTCTTCGTCTTCTGACTTTGACTCGAGCTACTTACTCCTATTAATGATGCTTCAGCTTTTCCTCTCTTGTAAACAAAGACTATGAATGAGAGTAAACTCCTTCGTCTCTCGGTCTCACAATTCAATTTCCTCTCCTTTACTATCTCTAAGCTTCGCGCCTCGTAACTATTACTTTGTCTCTCCTTTACTGTCGGTCTCACAATGGAATTGCCTGTACTATTACTTCTTCACCTTCTTGAACGGTAAACTAAGACTCACCAAGAATGAGAGTTGACTCCAGAACCTATTGGTCTCATGGCGAAGCTCCTTTTCCTATTCATTGACTCTCATGTAAACAAGGGATGGAGGATGATTCTTTCACTCTTTTACATAGGCTGTATGATCGGAAGGGAAGGTCAAGCTATTCCATTGCCTATTCTTTATGGTCTCATTGTGGAGCTCCTTTTCCTATTTCTTCTTTTTCTTCTCTTTCTACTTATTCGTGTTTCAAGTCAAGACTCAACTCTCGATTCCTTCACCTTCTTTCACAGGGTAAAAGACAAAGATATCAAGACTCCTTATTCATGAGACTGAACTACTTCACGAACGAGGTAAATAGGTGTCCCGGTCAGGTCATATCGGGGCAGGGGAGGGAGAATGAAAATAGCCTTACCTCGTGTTTGAAGAATACTAAAGGTTTGAGCTTTGGGTCTTTCCTTCCAGGGAACTCTCATTCATCTTTTGTCTTTCCTCTCCCTTCTTTCTCTTTCCCTTCTTTCTTTTTTCTTTATGGTCTGGCCTTTTTCAACCAAGGATACTGAGTCTGCCCGAGGAGAAGGACAGGTAGATTGGAATGAAGAAAATCAGTCTATGGAAAATTCTATGGGTGCTTGTCCCTGATTACTGTATTGGGAATCACAATCGGATAGTATAAGAAACTTTCACTTTCACTGCCAAGACTCGTATTTGCCTTTTTCTAGTAATCCCTTAACTAATTACGTTTAACGTCCCTTTATGACCGCGAGCCCAAAGAAGAAAAAGAACGGACTAAAGCGAGGAGTTAATGTTAGGCTATGGAGCCTGATACTTATTTATAGCTTGGTCAACGGTTATATCCGGTAAAGTTATATTTGGTAAAGCTATATATAGTAAAGCTATATATGATAAAGCTATATCCGGTAAAGCTATATATGGTAAATAGCTATATATAGTAGATGGCTAAATCTGGTAAAGCTATATATAGTAAACTAAACCATATATATATCTGGTCTGGTAGAGCTTTGAAAATGTACTTTTCTATTCTCTGTACTCTCTCTCTTGTTGTACATACCTGAAGTCATCAATACAAAATCCTTTTAGCCAGAGTTCTCCTTGCAACTTTTCTCTATCCTTTTTCTTTGTGTTCATCTAGATCGAGTGTGTGCGTTGTTGTGCGATCCTAACAACTGGTATCGATCCTAACAACTGGTATCAGAGCCAGGCGGAAGTCAGAGTCAGGCGGAAGTCAGAGCTAGGCGGTGTCAGAGCCAGGCGGAAGTCAGAGCTAGGCGGTGTTAGAGCCAGGCGGAAGTCAGAGCTAGGCGGTGTCAGAGCCAGGCGGAAGTCAGAGCTAGGCGGTGTCAGAGCCAGGCAGAAGTCAGAGCTAGGCGGTGTCAGAGCCAGGCGAAAGTCAGAGCCAGGCGGAAGTCAGAGCTAGGCGGTGTCAGAGCCAGGCAGAAGTCAGAGCCAGGCGGAAGTCAGAGCCAGGCGAAATTCACCACAATCTGTGAAGATGGAAAGTTCAAAGATTGGAATTGAGAAGTTCGATGGATCCGATTTCGGTTTCTGGAAGATGCAGATTGAAGATTATCTGTACCAGAAAGATCTTCACGAACCTCTGTTGGGGGTGAAGCCGGATACCATAACCACGAAACAGTGGAAGCTCAAGGATCGATAAGCATTGGGGCTGATCCAGTTGACGCTATCCAGAAACGTGGCGTTCAACATTATCAAGGAGAGACAACGTCAGGTCTGTTGAAGACGCTGTCGAATATGTACGAAAAACCGTCGGCTATGAACAAGGTGTATTTGATGCGGAGATTGTTGTGAGTCCTTGTGAGAACTTCGTTATGAGCAAACATAAACGAGTTAGCTTCACAAAGACTGTTAGAGAATTGAAGAAAAGTACCGGAAGAAGCGCGATGAAACTCCAGAGGAACTCCAGAGGGGGTTGCGTCGACCGGAAGCGTCGCTGAAGCTCCAGAGGGGGTTGCGTCGCCCGGAAGCGTCGCTGAAGCTCCAGAGGGGGTTGTGTCGCCCGGAAGCGTCGCTGAAGCTCCAGAGGGGTTGCGTCGCCCGGAAGCGTCGCTGAAGCTCCAGAGGGGTTGCGTCGCCCGGAAGCGTCGCTGAAGCTCCAGAGGGGTTGCGTCGCCCGGAAGCGTCGCTGAAGCTCCAGAGGGGGTTGCGTCGCCCAGAAGCGTCGCTGAAGCTCCAGAGGGGGTTGTGTCGCCCGGAAGCGTCGCTGAAGCTCCAGAGGGGGTTGCGTCGCACGGAAGCATCACTGAAGCTCCAGAGGGGGTTGCGTCGCCCGAAAGCGTCGCTGAAGCTCCAGAGGGGGTTGTGTCGTCCGGAAGCATCGCTGAAGCTCCAGAGGGGGTTGCGTCGTCCGGAAGCGTCGCTGAAGCTCTAGAGGGGGTTGCATCGCCCGGAAGCGTTGCTGAAGCTCCAGAGGGGGTTGCGTCACCCGGAAGCGTCGTTGAAGCTCCAGAGGGGGTTGCATCGTCCGGAAGCGTCGCTGAAACTCCAGAGGAACTCCAGAGGGGGTTGCGTCGACCAGAAGCGTCGCTGAAGCTCCAGAGGGGGTTGCGTCGTCCGGAAGCGTCGCTGAAGCTCCAGAGGGGGTTGCGTCGTCCGGAAGCGTCGCTGAAGCTCCAAAGGGGATTGCGTCGTCTGGAAGCGTCGCTGAAGCTCCAGAGGGTGTTGCGTCGGCTGGAAGCGTCGCTAAAGCTCAAGAGGGGGTTGCGTCGTCCGGAAGCGTCGCTGAAGCTCTAGAGGGGGTTGCGTCGGCCGGAAGCATCGCTGAAACTCCAGAGGAGGTTGCGTCGGCTGGAAGCGTCGCTGAAACTCCAAAGGAGGTTGCATGGGCCGGAAGACTCTTGCTGAGAAACCAGAGGTGAAGCAAGTGGGAGTTGATGTTGAGTTGCTCAAGGATTCACAGAGTGATGTTGTAGCGGATACTCAAGAAACTCCTGAGACTCTTGCTGAGAAACCAGAGGTGAAGCAAGTGGGAGTTGAGGTTGAGTTGCTCAAAGATTCACAGAGTGATGTTGTAGCGGATACTCATGAAACTCCTGAGACTCTTGCTGAGAAACCAGAGGTGAAGCAAGTGGAAGTTGAGGTTGAGTTGCTGAAAGATTCTGATATGGAAATCAACCCAAGGGAAAGTATGGAACGGATTACCTTGATGATCAAGATCAAGAGTAAAGAAAACTCGTTTCTAAACTCGTGATTCGAATCACTCCACAAGAGGTTTGATCAATACCACTTGAATGACTCTACATGCAAGTTCTAAACACAAGAATTTGCAAAGAAAGTTTAGCTCTCAACAAAGCTAAAATAGAAATTCTATTCTCAATTCCAAAATCTGATGTCTAATCAAAGAAAAGAAGGCTTTATATAGCCTTTACAAACCTTAACCTATGTGATACATAACTCCAAAATTAAATGGGCTAGTAAATGAGAAATACCCTAGTTAATGGTGGAATATAGTAACCTATGTGGGTTACAATATAACCTTAACTCCTATATTTAAAACTAGCTTAAATATGAAAACAAATAGTTAAACTATAATTAAATAATGCAAATAATAAAATGTGCTTATTAGTCATCCTTGGACTATTTGATATTCAGCGGAGTTCATTAAATGCAACTTAAAGTGCATTTAATTCATCTCTGTCTTGAAGCTCAACTTTGCATAACATATAAGGGAGGTCACCAACGTCTTCTAGAATTTCCTTTGATGAGCTCACCATAGCTTGAATATAACTGTATAAGGTTTGTTGTAGCTTCTTGGCTCTCGTCCTTGTAATTGGACCTTGAGGTATGGAAATTCCTTGGTCGTTGTTCATATCAGATTCACATAGTGATATTGTAGCAGATACTCAAGAAACTCCTGAGACTCATGCTGTTGGCGAGGAACCCGGTCTATCATTCAAAACACAGAAGGCGATACCATTTCACTCTGAGGTTAGTTGAAGATGGTGATGTGTTTTGAGAAGATAGAGGGTGCAAAGAATCCAGCAAACATGTTGACAAAATGTGTTGATGTTGGAATATTGAGGTTGTGCAAAACCTCAATTGGTATGGAGACTATTTTTTCTAATGTCGTTTGAGAGTGAAATTCTTGGTTGACTAGATCAGTCTCCAAGTGGGAGAATTGTTAGGCTATGGAGCCTGATACTTATTTATAGCTTGGTCAACGGTTATATCCGGTAAAACTATATTTGGTAAAGCTATATATAGTAAAGCTATATATGATAAAGCTATATCCGGTAAAGCTATATATGGTAAATAGCTATATATAGTAGATGGCTAAATCTGGTAAAGCTATATATAGTAAACTAAACCATATATATATCTGGTCCGGTAGAGCTTTGAAAATGTACTTTTCTATTCTCTGTACTCTCTCTCTTGTTGTACATACCTGAAGTCATCAATACAAAATTCTTTTAGCCAGAGTTCTCCTTGCAACTTTTCTCTATCCTTTTTCTTTGTGTTCATTTAGATCGAGCGTGTGCGTTGTTGTGCGATCCTAACAACTGGTATCGATCCTAACAGTTAATTGCCCATACGGAGTGAAGGGAGATCGAGGGCAACCTCCTTCATAACCCATGGCCTTTCTTAGTGTATAAGGGTGTCACTTGGTTAGCATTTGTATCATCCATGTTGTAGGGTTAGTTTTTCGATAGGGAAAGCTTCTACTCAGACTGAACACCAACCCAATCTCCATTCATGTGGAAGCAATGTCTTCTAAAATGAAGTTCAAGCGCTTCCTCCTTAAGGCATTAGCATGACCTGGGAGTGAAAGAACTCAAGAGGGATTCAGTTCAAAAAGCGACATGGCTTCTAGCTTATTTGGAGACGGGGGGCAGAGTAGGTTTTAGATAGGCGAAGAGTCTTACGAATAATAAGCTCTTTAAGAGAATACTAATTGAGATTGATTCAATACTTTTGATATATGAATATCTTCTATGAATCTATACGAATAAGAAAGAAATGCCTATTCACAGCCCCGCTCACCATCCCGTAGCTACATCTCTGCATACATACCACTCATCCCGTAGCTACCCCGCAATAAGACCCTCTAAAGCCCCCTACCTATACCTAGATTTTCTTCGTCCTCTTCTAAGCTGCGCTTCCATCTTCTTCTCCTTTCGGCTAACCGGATCTCCTTCGACGCTTGTGGAATCCCTACGTTTGTCCCCTTGGTCTTTTAGTGAGAATTCTCCTTTTTTTCTTTGGATCAAGCCTTGCAACCCTTCGTCCCGTTCACCTTTCAGTTCAAGCTCCTTTCCTTTTCTTCTAAGCTACGCTGAACCCCTTCCTCTTCTTCGCCTATCGGCCACGCTTGTTCGCCTATAAGATCATCCATCCCTGGTAACTCTTGAACAAGGGCCAATTAGCGGGGGAAGGAAGCACAGAGAAAAGAAATAAGGATGAGCGAGTCGGCTCAGTCGGCAAAAGGCTATCTCATCAGCTCACGAACCATGAACGAACTACTTGATTGAAACCGAGACTGAAACGCGAAGCGCTTCATCGCCTTACGTCCCCTACGAACCCTTCTTTTTTGAGATGGAATGAGGTTGACGATCAGAATTCAATCCTGGATTGCTATCCTCCCTTACGGGAGCTGAGGGATAAGGAATGTTTCGTCATTACCTATACTTATAATCCTACCACCCGTCAGTCAGCCTCTTCTCCTATCGTCTGGTTCGTCTATCGGTTCACCTCCTTCCTTCGTCCTCTTCTCTTCGTTGCCTAGCTACATTTTCTTTCTCATCTCCTTCGTACTGTTCGCCTACTTTATAAGAGAGTTTCCTTATAAGAGAGTTTCCTTGATCCTCCGGCCGTGTCTTTTAGTTAAATGATTCATTCATTCCAGAACATACCTTTCTTTCGCCGTCTCATTTGGTTGTGCACGTATACAAAGGATGGTGTCGTTTCGTCTTGTACATTGGCTGAAGAATGGATAACTTGGTCATTCCATGCCAAAATCTTTAGCCTAATGCTCAGCTCATTGGATCCCACATGAGAATTAGGTAGGCCACCAACATAGAAAAGTACAGCGGCCCCGTATACCTTTTCCTCCAAAACCAGGAATTTATGACAAAATAGGATCTTCAGTCGTGACCAATCCCATTCTCCATCATTGTAGGAATCAACCACTTTCTCACCCCTCAGATGCAAGGGAACATCGGGGTTGCACCTTTCAGCAATAGAAGTCTTACAAATTCCCAATCAACTTATCATACCAAAAGGAAGGATGTAGAGGCACCATTTCCAACAAGCTTGGAGCAGCCTTGCTTCACTACATTCTTGTTCGAGTAAATACTGCGCCATGTATGAGAAGCTGTTGGCTTAAGAGAGGATTGCAGAAAGGAAGAACCTTCTTTTTGACTTGGACCAAGATACCCTAGTCCCCTTTTGAGTACTCTTTGCATCGAAATCTCATATTATCAGAAACTTTGTCCCGTTCGCTATCTGTTCTCTTACTTAAGAGATCATTATTAGATATTGAATGAATGCTCATAGGCTAGCGGTAAATCCTTCTGCCCGCCTCTCCTCCTAAGACCGGTAATCTCGCATCTATTTGGAAAAGGAGAAATTTCAATTGAGAGGTAGTTAGATTCAGGGATCGGTAATTCGATCAAAGCACCTTCTACCTTCCCTTGTTTTAGATTCTAGTCGGGGTCAATCGGTAATGAAATTGTAAGAACCCTCTTGACTTCAATCGAATGATCGTACAAAAAAAGGGTGACCGGGGTTGATAGCGTACATGTCTCACATGGACTCAGCGACTCTTCCTACGCATCCACCAAGACTTCATGGAAATGGGATTACCCGTCTGTCCCTTGCCTTGGATCTTGATGTCAGTTGGGTTCGGTTGTGTAGGGATGGTGTATCGATCAGCGGAGATTATATCCCAAATTGTATCTGCTTTTTTCGATCGAGATTTGTGTGCTATTGGACACCCTACGGTTAGTGGTCTATCTATTATGGTGGTGATAAGATAGGGAATCAATACAAGGGGAAAAAGATTCGGATTACCTTGTTGATCGAATATCTCAAGACAAGAACATTGTTTGAGATTCGAATCACTCCACAAGCAAGATCGATCCATGTCTAGCTTGAATGATTCTTGTTGATCAAATATCTGAAGGCAAGAACACTTGCTTGAGATTCGAATCACTCCACAAGCAAGATTGATCATGTCGAGCTTGAATGATTCTACATGCAATCTAAACTACATAGAATTGCAAAGAAACTTAGCCATCGGCTAAAGAAGAGCACAACTGCTTCTTTTACTACATTTTCTAAGTCTGCTTACAAATACAACATATAAGGCTTTATATAACCTAAAAAATGAAACTACTAAAGGTATTCCAAGAGTTGTAACATTCCTACTTTATGGCCATAATTAGCCATTATGTAAATGTAACCGAAATTAAATAAAAAGTCTTAAAATACAATAACTCTAAATTACTCTAAATTGTAACCCACCCAAAATTTACAACAATTAAACTTCATTCTTCTTGAATGTAGCATGAGTTGAAACATCTTTTGATAATTTTGACAACCTTTTCTTCACATCTTCATTGAAGTATATTGTATGATTGATGTCTCTTGGTTCATATCAGGTGGTGACTAGCTTTCTTCTTCTTTCTTTCTTCTTCGTGGTACCAAAAGAGAAAGATGAATCTTCACTCTGAATCTCTGTGTAGGAAGTTCCTGACTGTATTTAGCACTCTGATCTTAGATGATCGGCATGTCGTGAACATGCTCACTTAGAATTTCCGGCTGATCTTCTTCGAAAGTCTCTTCCACGGTAAATTGATTTAAAGTCTTCCTTTTTCCTTCATTTCTATCTACTCTTTGTTTTCTATTTTAGCTTGTCTATCCCACCTAGCCATTCCCTTTTATGATACTGAGCCGGGCACAAGAAAAGAAAGAACCAAATCTATTCGCCGAGCAAAAGGAGAGAGAGGGATTCGAACCCTCGATAGTTCTTTGTTTTGAACACTATACCGGTTTTCAAGCCTGGAGCTATCAACCACTCGGCCATCTCTCCGAAAGAAAATTTCTCTTTTCTTTATATTCCATCCCATCGAATAGAACATTGACATATAAGTGGATACCATTATAGTCTATACTATAGAAAAATCTCATTATATGTATGTATGTATATATATATGATCTAGTATCTCCCTTTCTTTTTGTGAATGAAACAAGGACTACCCTGAATCCCATACATGCTAAAGTCTTAAAAAAGAAGTAATATTGAATTGATATATTTCTCGTCAAATCTCTACCTGGTACATTTTCTCAAAGGCTGTGACTGGTTAAGGGATCAAATAGTCTTTTTAATAAGCTGGTTGAGGATTACATGATTATTGCTTTTCAATTGGCTCTTTTCTACTTAGTACTTCAACAATCTTACTGGTTAGTGTGCCCGTTGCATTTGCTTCTCCTGTGGGTTGGCGAACAAAATGGATTGGATTAGTTGGCGAACAAAATGGATTGGATTAGTTTTTCTGGTTGGTGGGTATCCAATTCTCTTATCTCTTTCACCTCTTCGTTCTTGATACAAAAATGAAAGGCCCCTCCCCTCCTAATTCTGTATTCTTTTCTTTTCCTCCCATCCGGAAAGACAAAAAAGCTAATAATATTACTAACTAGTCATTATAGTTACCAAGATCAAAGGAGACAGGATTTGACCCTGTGACTGAAAGGTTATGTTGCGAGCTACCAAGCAGCTCTACCCTGCGAAGAACTGTGAACTAATAGACAAAGAAAGATTGAATGCGCCTACCATATCTTTACAAATGGAATAGTCGATTTATACAGAGAATGGTAAAGAGGGGGTCCTGATCATAGAAATGAATAGAAAGGGAGATTTTCATCCTTACCAACTTGATCTTCTTGCCCCAGGAAGCACGCATGAACCATTTCACGAAGTATGTGTCCAGATAGCCCAAAGTCTCGTTAGCTCTCGGTCTTCCTTCCGGTTAAAAAACAAGGTGGATGAAGACGTGTGGGTGCACTATTCCGCAGTGGGAATTGTCACTTGCCATGAATTTCCCATTTCTCTCTCACTCAATCAAGGAACTTTGCTTATTTCTTTTTTTAAGGACGAATCCAATGAGATTCCTATTTTTGCCTCTTCTTCTCCCTATTCAACTTTTCCTTGCCATAATGATACAAGTCAGATCCTAGATGTAGAAATGAAAGAAGATCCCCTTCTCCAAAGAAATGAGATTTGATAGGATACACAACACAAACAAAATGAACCAAATTTGCCGTAGAGGCAGAAAGCCGCATAAGTCAATATATAACCTACAGAAAAGCGGGCTAATCCAACTAAACTAATCTTGCTTGCATAATGGAAAGAGCCACTGGTTTCTCTCTCCAATCAAATTAGCCAAAGGTGTGCATTCGTGAGTCACGCTAAAGTTTCAATCAATTCTTGCCAATATCCCCCCGCCAGGAAATGAAGAACACAAATCTAGTAGCCCAAACAAGATGTCCAAAGTCAGAACATCCACGCCCAGACTGATAAACTATTCATACCAATAAGGATTAGATATCCATTGAGAAGTTGTGAAGAGTTTAACTATAGAGAATCTCTTAACCATCCCAGCAAGCAAATAAGTGGAAGATGAATGAAAGAGTGAAACGTTACCCTGCCATAAGGTGTGTGATGTGCTTCCAGTGCCAATCAAAAGTAACCCATCCAACCAATGGTATTTAATTAACAGCCAGAAAACGGCCAAATAAAAGGTGTCCCAAGCCAAAATATAACAAGTACCACCTCGTCCCGGACCAAGGAAAACTATAACCTTAATCAATCCTTTTTCTCCGGCATCAATTTGGCATCTAAAGCACTTTTTACTAAGATCCATGTAGTTAGTTGTATGTAACCCTAAAGCAATAGCATGATGAACTAATTAGTCTCCGGGCCCTATTGTTCAGAATAGTGAATTACTATAACAAACAGTATTTAACCAACCTGGCAACCATATGCTTCGACCCGCATTGAACGCCAGGCCGCTTGTTGAAGATAAAAGTACGTCGATTAAGATTTCTTTCTCCGGGCAGTACCAAAGGCATGATGACATCATTATGAACATCAAGCCCCAAAGTATAGAACCCCAGAAAACCAACTGAAATGGGATATGATAGCTTCTTTATGGTCTAACATTCTTGCCATTACATTATCCTCATTCTGTTCGGGATTGTAATCTCTAATAAAGAATAATATAGCTCCATGAGCACTCCTGTCATAATTAATCCTGCTATGTATTGGTGATGGGTATATAACGCTGCTTGAGTAGTCAAGTCTTGTGCTATGAACGCATAAGCAGGTAAAGAGTACATGTGTTGAGCTACCAAGTAAGTAAGTAATGTAATAACCCCGTCAGAGGCTAAAGCAAGGCCTAATTGAAAATGAAGCAAACAAATTCTTGATTGTGTCTGTCATAAAGACCTTTATGTCCACGCCCTAATCGTCCCCACGGCGGAACGGAATATCTTGTGCTTCTAAAAGATCTTTTATACTATGTCCAATCCCAAAGTTAGTTCTATACATATGATCATCAACAAGAAAAAGAAATGCAATAGCTAAATGATGATGAGCCATATCACTATAAACTTTGCATTTGCGGATGGAATCCCCCGAGAAGGGTTAGAATGTCAGTTCCAGCTCCTTCTCTCTCCTTCGGCAGTACCAAATCAATGATTATTTGAATCGGGGTTTTGAGCATAAAGATAAGATTACACTGACCCGTGAAAAGTGGTCCTAATCTTTGTGGATGTGGCAATACATCTAAGAAATGAAAGATATTCTCCCCGCAGGAATAGCGACATGGCTGAAATGGCCTGCCTGTCCAAGCCAAGGAACTGACTCCGAATAGTCCTGACAAATGCTGATTGAGACGAGATTCTGCATTTCCACGAAAGGCTCGGTTTCCATTTCGCTTGTAGGTGTAACCAACCCGCTATTACAAATATGGGAGAAAGAATAGAACAAGAGCTCCCGTATAAAGCCATTAGTACGTAATCCAATTGTATACCACTACTGAGAAACCCGAGAATAAGCTCTATTCACTGGGCCAAGAGCACCCCCTCGAGTAAAGGCCGGTCAAAATGAGGATCCCAAATTGCAAATAGGTCTTAGATGGAAAGGGTCTTGTACCCATGCTTCAAAATTGCCTTGCCAAGCTACACTACATGAAAGAGATTTCCGGAAGTATACACAGACAAATTCTTTTGACCGAAATGCGAAGCAAAAAGATGATGATAAAGACGTGTTTGTTCTTCAGTGATATCTATCATCATGCCTTTCTAAGTAATGCGCGGTAGCAATACCAAACCAAATACGACGAGTAGTGGGGTCCTGAGCTAAGCCTTGGCTAACCCTTGGAAATCTTAGTGCCATAATGCCTCTCCTCCTAGCCATTCATTATCCGACTGTAATAATTCTTGCTAAGAAGAACGCCCATGTTGTGGCAATTCTACAGAAGGTAATGGGTTACTCCTATAGCACGTCCTTGGACAATGCTCAAGGCTCTAGGCTGAGAGTAGCAGGAGCACCTTTTCATTGATTATGAGCCCAAAGGATTCAATAAGTTCTTGCCAATAACCACGCCTACTGACTGAATAGAAAGATGAAACTCAAAGCCCATACAATTAAATGAGCACCTAGGAAAAGCCATATGCGGATAATGAAGAAGAACCATAAGACAGAATTACCTGGGATGCCTATGCCTATAAGAAATCGCGAAGGTACCCGTTAATGGAACTCTACACAAAGTTTCCTCCCGTAATATGAGTGACTACCCCTTGATCACTTACACTACCCCACTGACTGCATTTTCCAACTGAAAGGGAATTGTCCATGCAAAATAGCCCGCCGAAGACATGATCCCAAGCGGATACTTGACATGTACCTCCTCCGGTCCATCACAAGGGAAACGAAAACCAAGATTTGCTTTATCTGGTATCAACCGCAAGCTACGAGAAAATGGAACACCTTGAAGGAGTCTCAATACTGTTACATGAATCGTAGTAAATGGATGAATATGATGTTACCAAAGAATCTGGGGTTGCTAAGGGAATAGGTAACAAACTTTGCCGCCCACTCTAACCCCAAGTCAAACTGGTGCCTGTTGTTGGACCTGATACTAGGTGCTAAAGCATGGGTCTTTTGTATCCATTGAGCAAAGACGGGTTGTAATTGTATAGCGGTATCGGAAAAGGTATCTTGGGTACGCCCTCTAAAGCACTTATGGTATCATTATGAATATACAAAATACAAACCAAAACAGTGAAAGCCTATCCATACCTAGTTGAGATGTGATATGATTGCATCGCGATACCTAGCCTAAGTACACGATCTAATAAATCGTTGTAGCGAGTAGTTGTATCATAGTCTCTTACCCTCAAACTGGCTGCATGCGCGGCAACACCAAGAGAACCCCACCAATCTGTGATGTGTGAAGAAAGTTGTGTCCCATAGTCAGTAGCTAGATATGGATAAGGGGGCATCGCATACATATGGTGAGCTAGAATAATGGTGAAAGAACCTAAGCTAGGTTAATAAATAATTGAGCATGACATTACGTTGTTAGGATCTCTCTCATATAGTCCTTTATGACCCTGGCCTGTAAATGGACCTTGATCAGCCTCTCAAATCTCTTTGTATACCCTGACCAATGCCCCGTCCTATACATGTGACCTGCTATCAGGAAAAGAATATCAATATGATATGAACTGAGAGACATCAATCATACAATATACTTCAATGAAGATGTGAAGAAAAGGTTGTCAAAATTATCAAAATATGTTTCAATTCATGCTACATTGAAGAAGAATAAAGTTTGATTGTTGTAAATTTTGGGTGGGTTATAATTTAGAGTAATTTAGAGTTATTGTATTTTAAGACTTTTTATTTAATTTCGGTTACATTTACATAATGGCTAATTATGGCCATAAAGTGTGAATGTTACAACTTTTGGAATGCCTTTAATAGTTTCATTTTGAGGCTATATAAAGCCATGTATGTTGTATTTGTAAGGTGGACTTGGAAAATATAGAAAGAAGCATTTATGCTTTTCTTTAGCCAATGGCTAAGTTTCTTTGCAATTCTATGTAGTTTAGATTGCATGTAGAATCATTCAAGCTCGACATGATCAATCTTGCTTGTGGAGTGATTCGAATCTCAAACAAGTGTTCTTGCGTTGAGATATTTGATCAACAAGAATCATTCAAGCTAGACATGATCGATCTTGCTTGTGGAGTGATTCGAATCTCAAACAATGTTCTTGCCTTGAGATATTCGATCAACAAGGTAGTCCGAATCTTATTCCCCTTGTATTGATTCCTTATCTTATCACAGGGTGTCGGTCCCATTTCTTCTTGCCATAGAGGTCGAAGCTTCTTTTCCTGTTCCCAGGAGTGAACATAGGTGGGCGTTAGCTAGTGGCTTCAACCCGCTCCGAAGAAACTAAGAAAGAAGAAAGAATATGTATGTATGATTTGCCTTCCTACAGACATGGACTTTGACAGTCACTATTGGGTTCCATCCTGGGGCTTTTTCAGGGGGATTATGGGGCTCTTTGGGAAAGAAAGTCTTGTGATCTTCCTATCCTCCTCCCCTTTTGTTTGTTTACTTTCTCGGTAACAAGGATTGCACCTCGTCAAGGCTTTCTTCTCAACTAAATGTTTAAACCCGCTCTATTAGAAAGGAATTCCAGGGCGCTTAGAGAACGTCTTAGAATACCTTTGAACATTCATTTTGTACCCAACTAATTACTTTATTAGCTTCTCACGTTGAGTTCTAATCGATAGAAAGGACGGAGGGAGACAAGCAAATTCAGAACCTTGGCTCTGGGTTCTTCCTCATTGCAATCCGAGCCAACCATCAGCAGTGGGGCTAGCTTCTCTTTTCGATCTTCTCTGAGGCTATTCTATGGATAGCATTGTCTACTCTTCAGCTGACATGGAATCTAATTATTAAACTCAACTGGTCTCTGTCTTCTTTTGACTGTTAAAGAGCGCTAACGACTAAGAATGGTTTTCTTAACTGGTAAGCACTGTAACGACTACAACCGATGTTAGGAATCGATTCCATCCATTCGACTGGTTAGTGCCAAGCATCAGATGGGCGACGGGCACAGGCACACTGTGATAAGATAAGGAATCAATACAAGGGGAATAAGATTCGGATTACCTTGTTGATCGAATATCTCAAGCCAAGAACACTTCGTTTGAGATTCGAATCACTCCAGAAGCAAGATCGATCATGTCTAGCTTCAATGATTCTTGTTGATCAAATATCTCAAGACAAGAACACTTGATTGAGATTCGAATCACTCCACAAGCAAGATTGATCATGTCGAGCTTGAATGATTCTACATGCAACCTAAACTACATAGAGTTGCAAAGAAACTTAGCCGTGGCTAAAGAAAGCACAAATGCTTCTTTTAATATATTTTCCAAGTCTCCTTACAAATACAACATACATGGCTTTATATAGCCTGAAAATGAAAATATTAAAGGCATTCCAAAAGTTGTAACATTCATACTTAATGGCCATAATTAGTCATTATGTAAATGTAACCTAAAGTAAATAAAATGTCTTAAAATACAATAACTCTAAATTACTCTAAATTGTAACCCACCCAAAATTTACAACAATCACACTTCATTCTTCTTCAATGTAGCATGAATTGAAACATCTTTTTGATAATTTTGACAACCTTTTCTTCATATCTTCATTGAAGTATATTGTATGATTGATGTCGCTTGGTTCATATCATTCTCCACTTCTTCAAGAGGATTCGTCCTCGAATCTATTTGTGAAACTTTGCTACAAAACATAAGATATGAAAATACAAAGGCCCTCACAACAATCTCTCATGTGTATACACTCAAGGATTTTTTTTTTTTAGGCCACTCTGTTTGCACTCATTTACACAAATGAAGCTCTCAATCTCACCTCTCAAAATTTTGAATAGAGCAAAGATTGAATTTTGAACTCTTGGTCGACTAAAATCTAAAAACATGAAAGTAAATAAAAATCAAATTGAAAAAAAAAATGCAAAAGAAACATATATCCGATCTTGAGCCTGAAGCTCTGATACCAAATGATAAGATAAGGAATCAATACAAGGGGAATAAGATTCGGATTACCTTGTTGATCGAATATCTCAAGCCAAGAACACTTCGTTTGAGATTCGAATCACTCCAGAAGCAAGATCGATCATGTCTAGCTTCAATGATTCTTGTTGATCAAATATCTCAAGACAAGAACACTTGATTGAGATTCGAATCACTCCACAAGCAAGATTGATCATGTCGAGCTTGAATGATTCTACATGCAACCTAAACTACATAGAGTTGCAAAGAAACTTAGCCGTGGCTAAAGAAAGCACAAATGCTTCTTTTAATATATTTTCCAAGTCTCCTTACAAATACAACATACATGGCTTTATATAGCCTGAAAATGAAAATATTAAAGGCATTCCAAAAGTTGTAACATTCATACTTAATGGCCATAATTAGTCATTATGTAAATGTAACCTAAAGTAAATAAAATGTCTTAAAATACAATAACTCTAAATTACTCTAAATTGTAACCCACCCAAAATTTACAACAATCACACTTCATTCTTCTTCAATGTAGCATGAATTGAAACATCTTTTTGATAATTTTGACAACCTTTTCTTCATATCTTCATTGAAGTATATTGTATGATTGATGTCGCTTGGTTCATATCATTCTCCACTTCTTCAAGAGGATTCGTCCTCGAATCTATTTGTGAAACTTTGCTACAAAACATAAGATATGAAAATACAAAGGCCCTCACAACAATCTCTCATGTGTATACACTCAAGGATTTTTTTTTTTTAGGCCACTCTGTTTGCACTCATTTACACAAATGAAGCTCTCAATCTCACCTCTCAAAATTTTGAATAGAGCAAAGATTGAATTTTGAACTCTTGGTCGACTAAAATCTAAAAACATGAAAGTAAATAAAAATCAAATTGAAAAAAAAAAATGCAAAAGAAACATATATCCGATCTTGAGCCTGAAGCTCTGATACCAAATGATAAGATAAGGAATCAATACAAGGGGAATAAGATTCGGATTACCTTGTTGATCGAATATCTCAAGCCAAGAACACTTCGTTTGAGATTCGAATCACTCCAGAAGCAAGATCGATCATGTCTAGCTTCAATGATTCTTGTTGATCAAATATCTCAAGACAAGAACACTTGATTGAGATTCGAATCACTCCACAAGCAAGATTGATCATGTCGAGCTTGAATGATTCTACATGCAACCTAAACTACATAGAGTTGCAAAGAAACTTAGCCGTGGCTAAAGAAAGCACAAATGCTTCTTTTAATATATTTTCCAAGTCTCCTTACAAATACAACATACATGGCTTTATATAGCCTGAAAATGAAAATATTAAAGGCATTCCAAAAGTTGTAACATTCATACTTAATGGCCATAATTAGTCATTATGTAAATGTAACCTAAAGTAAATAAAATGTCTTAAAATACAATAACTCTAAATTACTCTAAATTGTAACCCACCCAAAATTTACAACAATCACACTTCATTCTTCTTCAATGTAGCATGAATTGAAACATCTTTTTGATAATTTTGACAACCTTTTCTTCATATCTTCATTGAAGTATATTGTATGATTGATGTCGCTTGGTTCATATCATTCTCCACTTCTTCAAGAGGATTCGTCCTCGAATCTATTTGTGAAACTTTGCTACAAAACATAAGATATGAAAATACAAAGGCCCTCACAACAATCTCTCATGTGTATACACTCAAGGATTTTTTTTTTTTAGGCCACTCTGTTTGCACTCATTTACACAAATGAAGCTCTCAATCTCACCTCTCAAAATTTTGAATAGAGCAAAGATTGAATTTTGAACTCTTGGTCGACTAAAATCTAAAAACATGAAAGTAAATAAAAATCAAATTGAAAAAAAAAATGCAAAAGAAACATATATCCGATCTTGAGCCTGAAGCTCTGATACCAAATGATAAGATAAGGAATCAATACAAGGGGAATAAGATTCGGATTACCTTGTTGATCGAATATCTCAAGCCAAGAACACTTCGTTTGAGATTCGAATCACTCCAGAAGCAAGATCGATCATGTCTAGCTTCAATGATTCTTGTTGATCAAATATCTCAAGACAAGAACACTTGATTGAGATTCGAATCACTCCACAAGCAAGATTGATCATGTCGAGCTTGAATGATTCTACATGCAACCTAAACTACATAGAGTTGCAAAGAAACTTAGCCGTGGCTAAAGAAAGCACAAATGCTTCTTTTAATATATTTTCCAAGTCTCCTTACAAATACAACATACATGGCTTTATATAGCCTGAAAATGAAAATATTAAAGGCATTCCAAAAGTTGTAACATTCATACTTAATGGCCATAATTAGTCATTATGTAAATGTAACCTAAAGTAAATAAAATGTCTTAAAATACAATAACTCTAAATTACTCTAAATTGTAACCCACCCAAAATTTACAACAATCACACTTCATTCTTCTTCAATGTAGCATGAATTGAAACATCTTTTTGATAATTTTGACAACCTTTTCTTCATATCTTCATTGAAGTATATTGTATGATTGATGTCGCTTGGTTCATATCACACTGGACTTTGAAGCTTTTCCACTAATGGTTGATTTGAGGTGAGGGGTAGATTGAATCTAGTCAGAAAATCAGTTTCAAATGGCATGTAAGACAGACAGATAGATTAGGCTCACTGACCTAAAAGAGGCAACTTCGTCCCTTGATCTGAATTCACCAAAGAAAGCCTATTTCTCCAGAATGGATACACTCTTGGATCAGTCTGAGTCGCTTGATGAGCTCAATCAATCGAAAAGAAAGAAAGATAAATAATAGCTAACCTTTGCCTTCGCTTACCTCCAAGGTGAGTAACAAATAGTCATTCCCAACCTCCCTTCATTGTTATAGCTTTGAAGCCTATAGCTCTAGTACCAGTACCAGACCGTTTTTTCTAATTACTTACCTACGTATAAAGTCTCTGTCTCGTCTTTCTTGCTCTTGGCCTAGCCCCTTTTACGCTTAGAATGATCATTTATTCGATATTGAATACCTTTTTGACTTTGAGACTACTACTAGCAACGAAGCTCAACCTTACTCGATCAGTCTATGAAAGCAGGGGAGCAGAGATCTTTAAATCATTCCGAAGTAGCCTTTGCTGAATCGAAGTTATTCATTTCATTCGCTATTGGAGCCCTTATTACTATTCAAGACGAAAACATGATAGGATTGAATCGAATACGGAAAGGTCATGGAACCCATAGGGCACCGGACTGAGGTATGAAATGAAGGACGAATTAAAGTCGCTTCGGGCTCAAGCTTAGATAGAAGAGTTCCAACGAGTCCACTAGTCCTGGAAATTTGATAGAAAGCTCAAGCTGAGAAAGTCACAATCCTTTTGATATGAACTGAGAGACATCAATCATACAATATACTTCAATGAAGATGTGAAGAAAAGGTTGTCAAAATTATCAAAATATGTTGAATTCATGCTACATTGAAGAAGAATAAAGTTTGATTGTTGTAAATTTTGGGTGGGTTATAATTTAGAGTAATTTAGAGTTATTGTATTTTAAGACTTTTTATTTAATTTAGGTTACATTTACATAATGGCTAATTATGGTCATTAAGTATGAATGTTACAACTTTTGGTATGCCTTTAATAGTTTCATTTTGAGGCTATATAAAGCTATGTATGTTGTATTTGTAAGGAGGCTTGGAAAATGTAGTAAAAGAAGCATTTGTGCTTTTCTTTAGCCAATGGCTAAGTTTCTTTGCAATTTTATGTAGTGTAGGTTGCATGTAGAATCATTCAAGCTCGATATGATCAATCTTGCTTGTGGAGTGATTCGAATCTCACACAGGTGTTCTTGCGTTGAGATATTTGATCAACAAGAATCATTCAAGCTAGACATGATCGATCTTGCTTGTGGAGTGATTCGAATCTCAAACAATGTTCTTGCCTTGAGATATTCGATCAGCAAGGTAATTCGAATCTTATTCCCCTTGTAGTTGATTCCTTATCTTATCATTTTGGCAACTCCGCTGGGTATCGAACCCAGAATCTCTGGTTTCGCAGACCAGAGATTATAACCCACCCAATAACTCTAAATTACTCTAAATTATAACCCACCCAAAATTTACAACAATCAAACTTTATTCTTCTTCAATGTAGCATGAATTCAACATATTTTGATAATTTTGACAACCTTTTCTTCACATCTTCATTGAAGTATATTGTATGATTGATGTCTCTCAGTTCATATCACCTTTGAATAAGATCGGGGGGAGAGCTCAAAAAAAAGAAAGAACCTCTCGGACTGGGTCAACCAACCAACCCTACGTTCAGTCTCGTGTCTATAAGATCAACCGACCGATCCGCTCCAAGTAAGATGAACCCAGCTATCACTGGATCGAAGCCTAGATGGCATTGATTAGAACACCTTGATGGGATAGGATAAGAGAGTTGGAACTTTAGAATAGAAGGGTCTCCGTTTACATGATCAGTCAGATAAAAGATAATGAATTAATTTGACTTTTCTCTCCCCAATCAATCAATGGTCGAGCTATTGACATCCGTTAGTAGCGGCCGTTAAAGGAAAGGAAGGAATTGGGTCGCTTTCGTTTGGGGAAGGCCCATGCATGAATGAAGTGAGGCTGCTCAACAACCAGAAGCAAGCACTAAGTAAGTTCGGAAACTCAATCAAAAGGCGAAGACCTCATCCTCTTATTACCAACCGTGTACATTCTACATACGAGATGCTTCTACACGTCCGGGCCCTAGCCTGAAGCCGGAGTCAGAGTTTCCCTAAGTCCCATGTCTCGTAAACCCGCGCGAAAGAATAAAGAAAGAAGGATCAGATCAAGAATGTTGAGGAGAAGAGAAAGATAAGAAGGAATCTTGAGGATTTACTGACAGTGAACTCTCATTTCTTCTTCGATAGTCTTGACTTCCAGTGAACGAGAAAGAATGTTGAGGATTGACTGACTGTGAACTCTCATGAATCTTTCGGCTTGACTTATGAATTACCTCGCCCAAAAAGAGTCCTCAAAATAGGGTAAAGCATCCATTTTATCCAAAAAAAAAAAAAAAAAAAATAGACAGAAGATAGAAGAAATTAATGAAAGGTCTTTACAGGATCATTCATGTTTCATTTGAGTAGTTAAGGAGGATCAATCTAATGACTCCTGTCTTGCTTTCGTCTTGACTTCCTTAAACCTGAATGACTCAAAAGAAGAAGAAATTGATGATGAGGCATCTTGAGTGCTTTAAATTCTCCTAAGGTTTGATGCTGCTCTTTTCTTCGGCTATTAGATAAAGAAAGGTACGAGGGGGGGACGAAGTGACTCGGCCAAAGGGGAATGTTCCGGAGTGAAGGGGAAAGACTACTTACTATTTACCTTGTCTTTGAAGGCTTGAATATGCGAGTTCAGGCAATGGAATTGTGAGACCGACGGGTTCAGCAGTTTACAGAGTGAAACTAGTCTCATTCTTCGATAGTCTTTCAAAGCAGCTAATTCATTGACTCTTTCTTTCATTCTCTGATTCTGATTGAATTGGATTCTCCCTGAAAACACTGTAAAGGATCTCTCATTCATCTTTCGTCTTTCCTTCCTGTTCTGGAGAATGCAAATAGCTTGACCGAGTGAAATCGAATGAATGTTGAGTTCAGACTTTCAACACTTTCAGGTTCATGAGTGAAGGAGCGAAGCAACGAGACCGATAGCGAAGCAACTAACTTGATTTACAGTTCAAAAATAAATAGTCAAAGGAGCGAAGCCGGCCGAGGTTCAGGTTTGAGGTCTCTTGACTTCTTAATTACCTAAAAAATAGGGATTTGATCCCCAAAAATAGGGAGAGGATAGGATTTGATCCCCAAAAATACGGGGAGGATAGAATTTCTTTTCTTTCAGCTGCTTTCCTTAGGGAAAAAGATCTTACGAACTTTTACAGTTATATGGGGATAGAATTTCTTTGATTGAAGCTGCTTTCCTTAGGGAAAAACCTCTGACGAACTTTGACAGTTATATGGGGATAGAATAAATTAGCTTGAAGCTGCTTTCCTTAGGGAAAAACCTCTGACGACACTTTCCAGTTATATGGAGCATCAAAAGAATTCATTTCAGCAGTTTTCCCGAGTTCAAAAGAGAAATGGCCCAAAATCCCGGGAAAGTATCGATTTAATAAGGAAAGGTCCTTACAGTCTCATTCATCTCTTGACTTCCTGTTCAGGATCATTCTTCTTTCGTCTTCACTCTACACTCTCTCTTCTTTCAAACACAAAGACTGTAAACTCTCAGTCATCTTTACTTAAACCTTCCGAAACAGAATAAGGATCGTCCAGTAGAGAAGAAATAGGTTCTGGTTCATTAGCTTCTCTTTCTTGACTTGACTTGATCTTTGTCTTTTACCCCAAGTTAAAGAAAGAATCCATAGGTTACGGAACGAAGCCATGAAAGCCGATACGATAGGGAGAGGAGCCAAGCCAGCCGCCATTAGACCGGTAACGAGAGGAGTTCCGACAATAGAATAGAATAGAATAGAATATGCTTTACCCAGTTAAAGAATAAGGAAAGAGGTATAGGAGTTCAACAGCTCGACCAAAGGGAGAGGAGTGAAACAGCTCGACCAAGAGGGAGAGGAGTGAAGGATCCAGTAATAGGAGTCAGAGTAAGTAGCTCGACAGGAAGGATTTCTTTCTTCTTTCTCGTCAGGTGTCTGATTCTTCTTCTTTTTTAGCTTTACCTAGTTCAGTAGCTGAAGTTGAAGGTTGAGTCTTTCTCTTTGTCTTTTACTTACCTTGTTCAATCAGGAGAAAGATTAGAGCTCAGATTCCGAGTTTACCTAGAGTGAAAGAAGGGAAATCCTTGATTCTTGACCTTGTTTATTGTTCAGATTCAGTAGCGCAGGTCATATCGGAAAAGCTGAAGGAGTGAAGTTCGTTCTACAACTCTTATTCTTTTTTCTTCTTTTCTTTACTATCCTCGTCAGGGTCCGGAGCTTATCTTTCATTCTCTTCTATGAAAGCAATCAATTCTCTAGCTTGACCGAGTTCAAGAGTGAAATTAATCTAACGAATCTTTCGGCTTTCCTTTCTCTTTGGCTTTTACCTTGCCAAATCAGTCCAATTCAAGGGTTACGATCATCTTCTTTCTATAGTATAGGAAAGTTTACCTCGTTCAATCAAAGAGCTACTGAATATGCTTTAGTAGTTCCATCTGCTTCGTTCAGTAGTGATTGAGTTTACGGAATAGGTGCAAGAATCAATATAAATAGGTGGAAAGTAGCTCGCTCAGGTAATACCGGTTCAGGTTCTTCTTCTAGCGCTTTACCTTGTCTTTGAATAGTGAAACCCTTGTTCAAGAATAGGGAGAGGACCGAAGCTGCTTTACCTCCTTCAATAAGGTCAGGGAATATCGGTGAAGGAGAAAGAACCAAGATGAAAACACCTATTTATTTACCTTGCTCAAGAATTGTTCAACCCGAGTAAGCAAACAAACTGACAGAGCTTGACCTTGTCTTTGAATAAAGAGGAGGAGCCCGAGGGGAGGAATTGTTCAGAGGTGTAGAGGGACAGGAGCGAAGCTATGAAACCTTAAGGGGAGGGGTGAAAGAGCGAGACCAATGGGAGAGGGGTGAAAGAGCGAGACCAAAGGGAGAGGGGTGAAAGAGCTCGACCAAAGGGCGAGGCCGAAGGGCGAGACCAAAGGAAGAGGGGCAGGTAATGGAATTGAGAAATGAAACCGAGTTTACGAGGTGAGGGAGCGAGGTTCAGGGAATAGGGAATATCGTCAAAGAAAGGTGAAGGTCAGGGGTTAATAAATCAATCAGGTAAATAGGTTCAGGTCAGGGAATCTCGTCAAAGGTTCAGAACTGACTTAAACTAATGCTTGCTTGTGAGACCAATAGAATAGGTGAATGAGTGAAGGAGAATGAATCTTTTGAACATCCTTTCATTTGCTTACCGGAGAGTCTCAGAGTGTTTGAAGGTTCCTTCAATAGTTCAGGAGAGAAGCAGTGAGACAGGAAAAGGCAATGGAATTGTTGTGAGACCCATATATATAGGCTCAGGCATAGGTGACGACAATGGAAATTGTGAGACGAGAAGAGGAGAGGCAGGAAGTAGCTCGAGGAGAAGAGGCAATGGAATTGTCCCATATAAATAATGAATGGGCTCAGGAGAGGAGCTGATATGAACCACGACCAAGGAATTTCCATACCTCAAGGTCCAATTACAAGGACGAGAGCCAAGAAGCTACAACAAACCTTATATAGTTATATTCAAGCTATGGTGAGCTCATCAAAGGAAATTCTAGAAGACGTTGGAGACCTCCCTTATATGTTATGCAAAGTTGAGCTTCAAGACAGAGATGAATTAAATGCACTTTAAGTTGCATTTAATGAACTCCGCTGAATTTATCAAATAGTCCAAGGATGACTAATAAGCACATTTTATTATTTGCATTATTTAATTATAGTTTAACTATTTGTTATCATATTTAAGCTAGTTTTAAATATAGAAGTTAAGGTTATATTGTAACCCACATAGGTTACTATATTCCACCATTAACTAGCCATTTTAATATGGAGGTTATGGGTATTTCTCATTTACTAGCCCATTTAATTTTGGAGTTATGTATCACATAGGTTAAGGTTTGTAAAGGCTATATAAAGTCTTCTTTTCTTTGATTAGACATCAAATTTTGGAATTAAGAATAGAATTTCTATTTTAGCTTTGTTCAGAGCTAAACTTTCTTTACAAATTCTTGTGTTTAGAACTTGCATGTAGAGTCATACAAGTGGTATTGATCAAACCTCTTGTGGAGTGATTCGAATCACGAGTTTAGAAACGAGTTTTCTTTACTCTTGATCTTGATCATCAAGGTAATCCGTTTCATACTTTCCCTTGGGTTGATTATCATATCAGAAGCAGTGAGAGGAGAGGATTGAATATGCTCAACTGTAAAGGTTCTTCAAATAGCTTTACCTCGGTCAATCAAAGAGCTACTGAACGAACAAGTCGGCCTAAGATAAGACAAGAGCTGATAGATGAAGGAGGGAGGTAAGATCATAAGAGTTGTAGAGGTAAATGAGGAGTACTAGTTTTCGCTTTCATTTCCTCTCCTGTAAAGTTCAGGGAAGGGAATAAAGGTTCCGGTTCTAGTTCTTCAAATAGCTTGACCTCGTGAAAGAGTGAAAGAAGGCAGAGGTAATGGAATTGCGAGTAAAGTAAAGGAAAGGACGGAAGATGCTTTAACCTATTTACCACCTTGTTCAAGAGTTCCATCAGGTTCATCAGTAATAAATAGTCTAGGAGCGAAGACAGAGTTTACTGTTCAAGAAGAAATAGGAAAAGGAGTTCACGATAATGAATCTTGTCTTCTCTTGCTTCAGTCTTTCTTTACTGTTCAAGAAGGGACAAGTGATTGATCATTAATCGTTACGGAGTTAAGGAGCAGCCCAGCAATGAGACCCAGAGGTTACGGAGCGAAAGCAGCTCGACCAAGAGGGAGAGGAGTTTACAGTTCCATCTGGTTCAGGTTACGATCAGGTCATGGAGGTTCATGAGTAAGTAGAGTAGCTCGACTGTCAAGCTGCTAACTCCTTCCTTCATTTATTCAAAGACTGTAAACTCTCATTCATCTTTCGTCTTGACTTCCTATCCTAATTACCTCGTGCAAGAAAAGAGCTACCCATTTCTTTACCTCGTTCAATCTGGTTCCAGGGAATGAGCGAAGACGAGGTTCAGGTTCCAGGGCTGGCTGATCTTTCTTGACTTGCTCTTCAGTCTCTTTCTTTCTCATTACCTCTTCAATGGCCTAAAAAATAGGGAGAGGTGATTGAGCTTGACCTTCTCTTCTTTTCTTACAGGAGAGGAAAAGAGTGGTTGAAGGCAGAGGGGCGCAGCAACGAGACCGTAAAATAGCTTGACCTATTTACCCCGAGTTCAAGAAGAAATAGGGAGAGGAGTCAACATTCATCTTTCTTCTTCTTTTACAGTTCAGGATAATTAAGTAAGAGGAAAGGGAAGAAGCCACAAGACCGAGGTTACCTCAAGAAATAAGGGAAGGTCATCGAGTCACAAGGTTACGGAGCCCAGCAATGAGACCCATAGGTTCAGGTTCAGTAGTTCTGTCTCATTCATAAGGAGTTTAGTCTTGAGTTGAGTGTTTACTGGTCATTCCGTCAATAGAGGTTCAGTAGTTATTGATCATGAATCTTGTCTTGCTTTCATCTCCAGTCTCCCTGATTGAATGAATTTACTCGACTGGAAAGTCTCATTCATCTTTCGGCTTTCCTTTAACATTATCTATAGCCCTAAAAATCAGGGAAGGATAGAATTTCATCCAGCAAAATAGGGTAAAGCATCGATTTTCTAATTCATGGTCTTTACACGAGTTCCATCAGTCAAAGGTTTTCTCTTTCGGCTTTCGTTGAGTCTGTCAGTTCACTCTCTCTCTTTCCTTTCTTGCTGGCTTGAACTGCTTGCTCTTTCTCCTTTCTTGCTTCAGTCTTTCCTTCCCGGATTAAACTGTAAAGTCGGATAGTCTTTAGGTTCTGGTTCAGTAGCTCTCGGTTCTGGTTCCGGATTGAATTGACTCTTATGTATAGGTTCAGGTTCCTTCGCTTCTCTTTCTTTTGGCCTGGCTTGAATTCCCCTCGGCCGGCTTCTTTCTTTCTTGCTTGAGTCTTTCCTTTCAAAATTACCGAGGTCAATCAAAGAGCTACTTCTTTACCTCGTGTTTGAATCAATAGGTTCAGTTGCTACAAGGAAAGGAATTGACTCTCCCTTCTTCTTTCTTTCACTGTAAAAAAGGTAAAGGAGTGACGGATCATTCATCTCTTTTACCGACAAGGATAGATAGGAAAAGGTTGAAGATTGAGGATCATTTGCTTTTCTTTTACCTTGTGTGAAGGATTGAAGGAGAATGAATAGGAGTAGCTCGACGACAGCTAATTCAGTGACTCTCTCTTCTGTCAAGTTCAGGGAAAGACATAGAGTATAAGGTTGGTTCAGGAGTGAACGATCATGAATAATCAGTATTGATC
This sequence comes from Cucurbita pepo subsp. pepo, assembly GCF_057944985.1. Lineage (NCBI taxonomy): Eukaryota > Viridiplantae > Streptophyta > Magnoliopsida > Cucurbitales > Cucurbitaceae > Cucurbita > Cucurbita pepo. Next base: position 10,359,777 of record NC_141802.1, on the reverse strand, counting down.
TTTGTTTACAGTCAGTCAGGTCATATCGGAAAAGGTGAAGCAGAGTTCTCTCTCATCTTCTTTTACCGATGGTAAAGGTTCTGTCTCATTCTTCTTTAGGCTTTCCTCTCCCTTCTTGAACTAGGTGATTGAGCTGCAAGGGACTCTCCATGAACTATCTCTTTTCTCTCGGTAAATAGGATCAGGAGAATGCAGAAATAGAATAGAAGAATAAGGGTGTCGATTGATTCTTTCAAAGACAGTAAAGGAGAAAGAAGAAATAGGAGTTGAGTCTTTCCTTCTTGTTCCATCGAATGAATCGATAGTCTTGACTTAATCATTACCTTGTTCAATCAGGTTACGGGGAATTAATAGGAGTATTGTTGAGAGCTCAGGCAGAGTCAATTCAATCCTCAGCAGCTTTACCGAGTGAATGAGCGTGTCAACCACTTCCTCTTTTTCTTACTGAATAGCGATAGAGGGTTACGATAAGCTCGACTTGACTGTAAAGGACAGGATAGAAGATGCTTTAACCTATTTACCTCCTTCAATCTGGTTCCGGATCATAATTGCTTTAGAGTTCAAGGATAGAGCAGTCCGTTAGATTTGAATGTGTATAGCATATATATATATATATATTATATTATATCTAGCCTTCCGAAAAAGAAGAAGAAGAAGAAATACGAACAACCACGTAACAAGAGGAGCGAAGACGCTTTACCGAGTTCCATCAAAGAGCTACTTTACCTATTTACCCCGTGAATAAATAAAGAGGATCAAGAACCAAGCAGTTTAGAGCCGGAGAGTGAGACCCATAGAATAGGTGAAGGAGTGAACGAAACAAATCTTTCTTTCCATTTGATTCTACTTTCAAGACTCAACCAAATTCAAGAAAGAAGACATGCCTCTCCTTTCTTTACAGTCTCACAGCTTCTCTTATGAACCTGATCTAAAGCAATTATGATCACAAGATAGCTAGCTAGCTTTAATCTACGTTCTGACTGATTGAACAAGGTAAATAGGCAGGCTTCTCTCCTGGACTTCTTGAACTCGGTAAACTTCCCTAGACAAAGAAGATGATCTACACCCTCCAGTGGACTGATTGAACAAGGTAAATAGGCGAGGGTTCCGGAGCTGATCTTTCTTTCATTCTCCGATTCGGATGGATTCTTCTTATTATTAGATAAAGGACAGGTTCAGGAGTGAGCAAATCTGTCTTTCAGTTGTTGAGTCTTGTCTTTCCTTCCTCTTCAGTCGCTTGACCTTCTTCTTTTCTTACAGTTCAATCAGGTTAAGAAAGAAGTAATAGTCCTGTTCCATCGAATGAATCTTTCCTGTTTACAGTCGAGTAAATTAATTAGCTACTGAATGAACCCATTTACCTTGTGTTTGAGTGAAATGACCTAATAAATAGGGAGGGAGAGGAGTGAAGGAGAATGAATTAATCTTGCTTGAGTTAGTCCTTGTTTACAGGGAGAGACTAGAGTATAAGGAGTGTTTGAAGGTCATATCGGTTCAGGATTGAATGAATAAAGTAAATAGGGTCAGGTCATAGCATAGAGGTTCCGGTTCTGGTTCAGTCTCATTCTTCTTTCATTTTCTTCTTCAATCAAACACAGTAAAGGAGAAGGAATCTTTTGTCTTGACTTTCAACACTTGATTTTACAGTTAAAGAGAGTGAAAGAAGGTGATAAGATAAGGAAACAACTACAAGGGGAATAAGATTCGGATTACCTTGTTGATCGAATATCTCAAGGCAAGAACACTTGATTGAGATTCGAATCACTTCACAAGCAAGATCGATCATATCTAGCTTGCATGACTCTTGTTGATCAAATATCTCAAACACTTGTTTGAGATTTGAATCACTCCACAAGCAAGATCGATCATATCTAGCTTGAATAACTCTTGTTGATCAAATATCTCAAACACTTGTTTGAGATTCGAATCACTCCACAAGCAAGATTGATCATGTCGAGCTTGAATGATTCTACATGCAATCTAAACTACATAGAATTGCAAAGAAACTTAGCCATTGGCTAAAGAAAAGCACAAATGCTTCTTTTACTCTATTTTCAAAGTCTGCTCCCAAATACAACATACATGGCTTTATATAGCCTCAAAATGAAACTATTAAAGGCATTCCAAGAGTTGTAACATTCATACTTAATGGCCATAATTAGCCATTATGTAATTGTAACCTAAAGTAAATAAAAAGTCTTAAAATACAATAACTCTAAATTACTCTAAATTGTAACCCACCCAAAATTTATAACCATCAAACTTCATTCCTCTTCAATGTGACATGAATTGCATCCTCTTTTGATAATTTTGACAACATTTTCTTCACATCTTCATTGAAGTATATTGTATGAATGATGTCTCTTGGTTCATATCAGAAGGAAAAGGTTCAGTAGGTCAGTTCTACAACTCTTTTCGTTTACTGTTCCAGAATAAATAGGGACAATAACGACAATGGAAGGTTCCGGAGCTTCTCTTCAGTTGTTGAGAATGAAGAATCAAAGGAAAGAACAGATGAGAGACGTAAAATAGCTTTGACGAGTTTACTGTTCCAGAATAAATAGGAAAAGGGGCGAAGCCACAAGACCCAGTTCAAGAAGGTTTCGGTTCGGGAGGTAATCTCAGCCTATTCAATCACCAAGCGTTCAGGCAATGGAATTGTGAAACCGACAGGTGAAGGTTCAATCAGGGAGAAAGAGTAAATGAACAAGATAAGGTGATAAGATAAGGAATCCATACAAGGGGAATAAGATTCGGATTACCTTGTTGATCGAATATCTCAAGGCAAGAACATTGTTTGAGATTCGAATCACTCCACAAGCAAGATCGATCATGTCTAGCTTGAATGATTCTTGTTGATCAAATATCTCAACGCAAGAACACTTGATTGAGATTCGAATAACTCCACAAGCAAGATTGATCATGTCAAGCTTGAATGATTCTACATGCAATCTAAACTACGTAGAATTGCAAAGAAACTTAGCCATTGGCTAAAGAAAAGCACAAATGCTTCTTTCTATATTTTCCAAGTCTACCTTACAAATACAACAGACATGGCTTTATATAGCCTCAAAATGAAACTGTTAAAGGCATTCCAAAAGTTGTAGCATTCATACTTAATGGCCATAATTAGCCATTTTGTAAATGTAACCTAAAGTAAATAAAATGTCTTAAAATACAATAACTCTAAATTACTCTAAATTGTAATCCACCCAAAATTTATAACCATCAAACTTCATTCCTCTTCAATGTGACATGTATTGCAACCTCTTTTGATAATTTTGACAACATTTTCTTCACATCTTCATTGAAGTATATTGTATGAATGATGTTTCTTGGTTCATATCATTCTCCACTTCTTCAAGAGGATTCGTCCTCGAATCTATTTGTGAAACTTTGCTGCAAAACATAAGATATGAAAATACAAAGGCCCTCACAACAATCTCTCATGTGTATACACTCAATGATTTTTTTTAGGCCACTCTGTTTGCACTCATTTACACAAATGAAGCTCTCAATCTCACCTCTCAAAATTTTGAATAGAGCAAAGATTGAATTTTGAACTCTGGGTCGATTAAAATCTAAAAACATGAAAGTAAATAAAAATCAAATTGAAAAAAAAAATGCAAAGGAAACATATATCTGATCTTGAGCCTGAAGCTCTGATACCAAATGATAAGATAAATAATAAAATATGCTAATTATGTTTCATTGCGCTTATCATTTGGTATCAGAGCTTCAGGCTCAAGATCGGATATATGTTCCTATGCATTTTTTTTTTCAATTTGATTTTTATTTACTTTCATGTTTTTAGATTTTAATCAACCCAAAGTTCAAAATTCAATTTTGCTCTATTCAAGACAAGAAGAGGAGTTCAAGCAAGTTCCTTCCAACCCAGCCGCAAGAAAGCCAGTTCCTTCCAGCCTGCCAGTTCTCTCTCATTAATCTTGAGTTTCATCTTGACTGACTGTTCAGGAAAAAGAATATGCTTTACCTTGTGTTTGAGTGAAATGGCCTCAAAAATAGGGATGGGAGAAGAGGAGTTGCCCTTGTTTCGTCTTGACTTCCTTAATGCATGCAATAACAGATGGGAATATCGGAAAAGGAGCGAAGCTGCGAGATCGACAGGGAAAGGAGCTTGACCTTTCATCCAGCTTACCTGGTTCGTTCAGTAGTTCAGGATAGATAATGAATCTTTAGTCTCCCTTCTTTGACAGTGAAATCCGGGAAGGGAATATCGTCAAAGGTGTAAGTAGCTTCTCTTTCTGTATGTAATGAATGATGTTGTCTTGGTGTTTGTCTTGCTCGTCACTAGGGGTAGGTAAGCTTTACCCTGTAAATGTTCGTGTTATTGTTGTTGTTAGACGTTAGGTAAGCTTTACCTTCCTGTAATTAAACTAATGTTGTTGTTCGTCACGTCAGGTAAGCTTTACCTTCCCCTAATGTAAATAAATGTAGTTGTCTTGCTCGAGACGTCAGGTTAGCTTTACTACCCCTTCCTGTAAGTAATGAATATATATGTTGTTGTTGCTTGTCTGTTGCTTGCTTTCTCGTCACTAGAAGTTAGCTTGACTTTACCCCCTTCTCGTATGTAATTCATGTTGTTAGAAGAGAGGACTTGACCTTCTTTCCTCTAATGTAATTAATAATCTTGTTGTTGTTGTTGTGCTCTATAAGTTCATGAGCGAAGCCCCTTTACCCATAGGGGAGGTGATAAGCACCTACAATGCTGGAATTTGCAAAGCTAGAGGTCCTTCTAGAATCCTTGCAAAACGCTCACAGAGAAAACTAACTTAACGGATTGATTTCAACCAAGAGCTGGTTAGAAGATGAATGACTCTTAGATCGAACTTGGAATCTATGATGGTCACTCTTAAATACCAAGACAATTCACTCCAGAATTAGCTTGATTAAAACTAATTCAATGAATCGGTTTAAACATCAAACCTAAAGCAAGGTTTGAAAAAGAACAACACCAAAAGGGTATCAAGAAAACACAGGTTTTTTCTGTATTCAACCAATAATCCCCCAAACATGAATATTATATGCCTTTAAATAGGCCTGGAAGATAACCCTAACAAAATAAAGTTCAGCCACCAACCATTAATAAATGCAAATAAATGCTATTAAATACAAATTGAAGAATATAAGGCAATTCATACAAACTATTAATAAATGCTATTAAATATAAAATGAATCAAATAAGACATTAATAATTTCCTTAATTGGTAATTCAACTACCAAAGACAAGTCTTCTAATTACTTTCCAATATCAGACACTCCACTATTTTCTTGATTTGATATGCTAATGTTATAAAGATTTTTGGGCTCAAAAGTCTTTGTTTCAACCGGTACACTAGCTAGCTTTTGAAGATGCAATGTATAGGCCTCTTGAATCTTCTTAACCTTGCTTCTTGTAATCGGTCCTTCGGGTACATGCACGTGATCAGTTGTTGGATTCATGTCAGGAGGTGAAGGAGCTTGAGCTTTACCCTCTTTCCTCTAATGTAATAATCCTGTTGTTTTGTTGTTCTCTTGCTCCAGAGGTAAATGAGCTTGACCTTGACCTTCCTGTAATTCATAATATTGTTGTTGTTGTCCTTCTCTTCGGTTACTTAGAGGATTGAAGGAAAGAAGGTAAGTCAAGTAGTAACATACATAGGTTCTCGTCAGGGAATGAATATCGCTTAATGAGTAGACAGTTGGAAGTGTAATGTCAGTACAGTAGGAAGAGGGAAGAAGTGTTGTAAATAGGCAGTAGTAAGTTCTTCCAGTATAGGTAGTAGTAAGTGTACGAGTTGGAAGTTCAGTTCAGTAGCTAGCTAGCTTTCTCTTTCGTCTTGACTTGTTCCTTCCAAGCAAGCAAGAAGAGAAGTGCGTTCAGTAGTTATTGATCATAAACAGTAGTAGTTCGGGATCATAAAGTCAGGCTGACGAATCGTAAAGAGAAGAAGGTGCTTTACACCTCCAGAAAGAAGTAGATAGAATCTTGTATCGAATACGTTCTTTAGTCTAAGGAAAAGGAAGTAGTTGAGGATTGACTTGTTCAAGAAAAGAAGAGTTGGACAGACAGGTTACGGAGAAAGACAACTACCAGTTACTTACTTACTTCCTTCAGGAGCAGAAGTAAAACATAGTACAGGCAACGAATGTAATAGAATTACTTGAATCAGTTGAAGGAGCGAAGCTACTCGACGAGAAGGGGAGAGGAGCCGAGCTGACAGACTGAGGTTTAGGGGAAAGACTAATACTGACTACTACTACTTAACGAGTTCAAGATTTTGTGAATTAGGAGTTTAGCAGTAGAGTATCAGTTAAGTAAAGGACATAGTTGGAAGTGAAAGAGTTAATTCATTAGCTGCAGCTTTATCAATAGAATAGGTTACGGGGCAGGAGCGAAGCAGCTTTACCGACAGGGGAGGGGAAGGAGCTTGACCTTCCGCTCGCTTAGTTACATACAAAGAAGGTTAAGTAAAAGAAAAAGAGTTCCTTCCTTCCATCAGTCTCATTACATTAACATTAAGCCTAAAATACTGGTGTAAAGTCAGGAGAAAGACTAACTCTCAACAATACACTGAATTTACCCTCCGCAAAGAATATAACGAACAATAAAGAGAGACCGTAAACATAGTTAGTTAGCTCAACCAACCCTTTAGTCGTCGAATAAATAAATTAGCTACTTTAGCAGTCAGTCAAAGAGGGAAAGCAAGAAAAGATCAAGAGTTGTTCAAGTATCGGTCAGGTAATAGAATATAATAAGTATAAGCAGAATGAGTAAGTAGTAAAAGAGTTCATTCAATCAGGAGTGAAGGAGCAGATCCTTCTTTTCCGTCTCAGTCAGAAGGAAGGAGTTTAGTCTGACAGTTACAGAGTTTAATGCAGCTTGAGTTCAGTCTTAGTTTACTCTGAAAGAATAGATTCCCAACTGGCCATACATATGTCCTCCTTAGTGTAAGTTGAAAGAACCAATGAGACCGGGTTTACTAGGCTTAGGATTGAATTAACTAATTCGACAAAGAAAGAATCCATAAGTTCAAGAGAATGCAGAAATAGAGTAGAAGAATAAGGGTTTCAGTTTCTTCTCTTTCAAACACTATAGAAAGAGAGTCAAAGAGTAAGGGTTTAGGTTTCTTCTTTCAAACACTATAAGGAGTTAGCTTTCATCTTTCAAACACTATAAAGGATCAAGAATCAATAGCAATAGGAGTTTCCTCTTGACTTACTTCCGGTTCAGGGGTGAAAGAAGGATTTCAGGAAAGAAGCAGAGCAATTGTAAATGGTATCAGAGCCTTCTATTCCTGAGGGAAGAGGAGTTACTCGATCTTTAAGAGCGATGTCACAGAAACCAGGAGGAAGATATGAAAATTCAGAAGAATTTGGAGTATGTGATAGCTGAGCGAATAGCCCTTGTGTTCCAGGTGGTAAGACGCGGGAAGCGCAGTAAGTCCGTTGGCAAGCTTGGGTGCTTAAGTCATATGAAAAATTCTTAAGAAAATCTTATCTACAACCTGACAACTTTATCAGAGACAAAACAAAGATTGACAACTTGTCAGCCACACAGTGAAGGCTCACATGCCAATTACCAATGTCGGTAAATTATTAGTCTTTTAAATTATTAGTTTACTTTATGTCTTATAGGAAAACAGATCTTGCAGGGGTCCTGTCCTCTTAGATTCAATCTTATCTCTTAGTTGACGTTTTTCAAATTTACGATCAAACTCGAAGTCTATAAAGGGACTTCATCAATGTAAAGAGGGCATCGATCGGCCGATAGCTCTCTCTTGAATATCAATTGAACAATTTAGAGAAAAATCATCCTACTCTTATCTTATCTATCTTATGAACGAATTTCTTAGAAAGCTCAGAAAATCAAGCCATCTCAAATGCTCTACCGATGAGGAAGAAAGTTCAAATGAACATCGAAGGGGAGAAAATCTCACAATCTCAAATACTGTCAATCAAGAATACCAGATTGCCAGAATCGAAGATCAACTCAAAAATTGGACTATTTCAAAGGTAGATCCTAAAACTATCTACCAAATTTCAACCTTCAATTTTACTCAAAGATCATGCATCAAATTCTTAGAGAAGAACATCCCAATTCATAGCAATAGGGAATCTCTGAATCTTTTTTCAAGATCTCTTATATTCCAACATCGTGAAGAGTTTAACTATCTCCATGTTGGTCTTGTCCAAGTCGCGGTAAAACCATTGTTCAGACTTGGATTAGATATCCCAGTCCTTATCTCCTTACGAGATAAGAGACATGAAGATTTCTCAAATTCCTTGTTGGGAATGGTTCAATCCAATTTAGAGAATGGACCAGTCTATTTCAATTGTTATCCAAACTTTACTCTGTCTCTCCACGACCCACACATATTATCAGCTCTCATGCTAGATTTACAGTCAAAAGATTTAAACATCAAGGCTGAAACCCATTCTTCAGTCGTCATATTCAGGGTTTATTATAAGCTCATGAATACAAACATTTCTCCAAGAGCATTAAGATCCTCACCAAAAGGATCGACTATGCTCATAGAAGCAAATATTGGAAAATCATCAGTGACTGTCCCAAAAACACTCTTGGGATCAAATAACCAGAAGCACTCTCTGGAAAATAGAAGATGCAAATCTTCCAAAGAGGAAAGAATCTCAAAACCAGTCCAAATTATCGAACATGACGATGGAAGCGTTGAAATAAAATTCAGCGAAGAACCTTCGTCAGAGTCGAAAGTAAAAGAATTCCTGAGTTCTAGACCAAGTACTTTAGGAATATAAAGATCAATGTATGACCCCTTAAAGGTAAAAGAGGTCAGTTATGATCAAAAAAGGGCGTCAATCCACTATGAAGATGGCTCAAGGTCTCCAACCCATATGGATATGGATACTCAATCCGTCTACGAAAGCCAGCTAAATGTCATTACAGCTGATTTCCAGATAGACAAAGAATTTTTGAAAGCAGATTTTATGTCAACTACAACTCTTCAAAAAGAAATGCCTTCTTCCAAACCTACAAAGAGGCTGAGCGAAATGAATTAAGAGCTCAGTGGTATTCTCATATGGAAGCCATCAAAGAAAATATATCATTCTTCGAATGGTTTGAAGAAAATATTTTGCAGGTATGCACCTTGACCCAGAGGAGTTGGAAGACTACCAAAAGTGGCGAGGTATATTCGAAACATCCTCCATTAGAAGAAGTCGAATTCGACAACTACTACGGAGAAAAGGTCAAAGCTAGCCCTTTCAAACATATTCCGGAAGGACTAGAAAAGGGTAATCCGACCCTAAAGGATATCAAGAATATCCAGCATCAAAACAATTATTCAAATAAGATTTTATCCACGATCGCTACTCAACTTGAAAGTATCGAGGGAAAAATCTCAAAGAAATCAGGTACTCAGCAGGAACAGGCAAGCAGCTCTGTACCAAGGTTGATGAGTCAATACCAATACTCAGACCGGCAAATCTCGAAATATTTACAAAAAGGATTTCAAAAGAAGAGGCTGCAATGGCCAAGATAGAGGAAAAGTTAGATAGGATATTAAATCCCGCCATGACGCCTCAAGATTCATCTGTCAATGTCGTTAACAATGACGACGAGAACCAAGAATTCGAAGACGAGATTGCAGATGAGAGAGAAGAACCTTTCTACAATCGAATTGAAAGAAGAAGTCAAAATAATGCCAGTAATAAGAAAAACTGGTATCCTCAACCGTCTTTTCCGGATATCCAGTTCGAAGAAAAGACACTACAAATTCAGCTCATTACGATGGTTTAGCAATCTATGAATGGAATATGGATGGATTGTCTGACTATCTGATAATGAATGTTGTCAATGAGATGATGATGGCCGCAGGCGCGTATAAATTACAAGGCCATAAATCCGATCATCAGATAGCTCAAGTTTTGGTAACCGGATTTACCGGGCAACTCAAGGATTGGTGGGACAAATATCTCGACGAAACAACCCGCCAACAGATATTAAACCACTATGTCATTAGACCAACTACTCAAATTATCAAAGAAGAAGGTCCATCAACTAGGACCGAGGTACAACATGAAAGGGTAGAGGATGCTGTCAACACCCTCATATATACCCTCATAGAATTCTTCGTCGGCGACCCTCTAAAATACCAGGAGAGATCTGCCGAGATACTCATGAATCTGAAATGCCCTACCTTAGGTGATTTCAGGTGGTACAAAGACATGTACTTCAGCAAAGTTCTTATTAGAACAGATAGTTCGTTGGAATTCTGGAAAGAGAATTTCGTCAATGGACTACCAAAACACTTCTCAAGAAGGATCAAAGATGGTCTTAAGACAAAGTACAATGGAACAATTCCATGGCAAACTTTGTCATACGGATCCATAGCATCCTTCATCATAGAAGAAGGACTCAGACTTTGTAACGAGTCAAAGATTCAAAACAAGCTCAATTCTTCGATATCAAACAGAAAAGAGCTTGGTAGATTTTGCGATCAATATGGATGCAAGGGAATAGAAGCTCCCTCAACCTCCAGACGAAAGAAGGTTAAGACGCATCCAAAACCTTATCATTCATACAGGCGTAGAGAAACATATTGGAGTAAACCCGTGCAGTCCCAGAAGCCAACATATTCAAGAAGGAGGTATATTCCTACAAAAACCCATAGAGGAAAGAAAAGGCAAACTTGCTTCAAATGTCCTGAAGAAGGACACTATGCTAACAAGTGTCCAATCAGAGGAAAGATCAATGAGTTGGATATAGATCAAGAGCTGAAAAATCAGCTATTACGACTGACCGTAACCGACTCAGAGCAATCAAGCGAGGGAGAAATCCTCGAACTCCAAGAAGAATCTGATTCATATTCTAGCACAGAATACGAATCAGAACAAGAAGGAAAAAGGGCGTGCGAAGGATGCATAAATGCCCTTACCAAGGATCAAGAAATACTACTCGAAGTAGTAGAAAAAGTTCAAGACCCAGAAATTCAACAGAAGATTGCTCAACGACTTGGGATGCCATGACAATCTCTAAGCCAACTGAAAGGGAAGAAAGAAATCCCTACAGACTCCAATCTGTTCTCCAAAGATTTGAAAAACCGAGGGAACTCACTACTCAAGATTTACAAAGAGAGATTAATAATCTCAAACAAGAGGTACAGGCGCTAAGATCTGAAACCAGGTCAGAATCTTATACGCTTCGTCAAGAAATTCTCAATCTTCAGGAAAGGCTGCCAGCACAAAGGGAAACGGCACAACCGAACCTGGATGAAGAAGATTTTCAAAGCTCCTTCGTTGGAGCCATCACCACTTGATATGAATCCAACAACTGATCACGTGCATGTACCCGAACGAGCAATTATAAGAAGCAATACAAAGAAGATTCAAGTATCAAATCAAGAAAATAACGGAGTGGCTGACATTGGAAAGTGATTAGAAGACTTTCCTTTGGTAGTTGAACTACCAATTAAGACAATTTATGATTTGCCTTATATTCTTCAATTTATATTTAATAGCATTTATTAATAGTTTGTATGAATTGCCTTATATTCTTCAATTTGTATTTAATAGCATTTATTAGCATTTATTAGTGGTTGGTGGCTGAACTTTATTTTGTTAGGGTTATCTTTTGGGCCTATTTAAAGGCATGTAATACTCATGTTTGGGGGATTTTGGTTGAATACAGAAAAAACCTTTGTGTTTTTTGATACCCTTTTGGTGTTATTCTTTTTCAAACCTTGCTTTAGGTTTGATGTTAAAACCGATTCATTGAATTAGTTTTGATCAAGCTAATTCTGGAGTGAATTGTCTTGGTATCTAAGAGTGATCATCATAGATTCCAAGTTCGATCTAAGAGTCATTCATCTTCTAACCAGCTCTTGGTTGGAATCAATCCGTTAAGTTAGCTTTCTCTGTGAACGTTTTGCAAGGATTCTAGAAGGACCTCTAGCTTTGCAAATTCCAGCAGTGTAGGCGCTTATCACCACTTCTCAATTTCAAAAATGGTACGCTCTCGTTACCTTAAAAATTTATGATTTCAAAATCACACTAAAGGCTCTCATAGATACTGGAGCCGATCAAAATTGCATTCAAGAAGGCATAATACCTACAAAGTATTTTGAAAAAACTACTGAGGGCCTTAGAGGTGCTAACAACAACAAACTCAAAATTAATTACAAACTATCAAAAGTTCATGTTTGCAATGATGGAATTTGCTTCGTAAATTCCTTCCTTCTAGTAAAAGACTTAGGACAAGAACTAATCCTAGGAACTCCTTTCCTTACTCAATTATATCCTTTTAGAATAACTGAAAAAGGGTTAGAATCAAAAGCCTTAGGAAAGAAGATAAAATTTAACTTTCTTTCCCCATAAGGATTAGCGAAATAAATAACCTTCAAAAGAATACAATTATTCAATCAATAAATGTATTAAATTATAAAGAAAAACAAATTTCTTTTTTGAAAGAAGAAATTTCATTCAAAAGAATAGAAGAACAAATTCAAAACAAGACTGTCCAGTTTAAAATCAAAACTTTACAAACTCAATTAGAAAAAGAAGTTTGTTCAAATATCCCAAATGCCTTTTGGAATAGGAAACAACACATAGTTGATCTTCCTTATATCAAAGCTTTCGAGGAGAAAAATATTCCTACGAAAGCCCGACCTATTCAAATGAATAAAGAATTACTAACATTCTGCAAAGCAGAAATTAATGATCTTTTGCAGAAAGGTCTTATTAGACCATCAAAGAGCCCCTGGTCATGTGCGGCTTTTTACGTCAACAACCAGGCAGAAAAGGAACGTGGAGTCCTGCGACTGGTAATTAACTACAAACCCTTAAATAAGGTTTTGGAATGGATTAGATATCCAATTCCAAATAAATCAGATTTATTGCAAAGAATTTCAAATGCAAAAATATTTTCAAAATTTGACATGAAATCAGGATTTTGGCAAATCCAAATTTCAGAAAAAGACAAGTACAAAACGGCTTTTAATGTCCCTTTTGGACAATACGAATGGAACGTTATGCCATTTGGGCTAAAAAACGCTCCATCCGAATTTCAAAAGATTATGAATGATATTTTCAATTCTTTTCAAGACTTTTCAATTGTTTATATTGACGATGTTCTGATTTTTTCTCAAAACATCGATCAACACTTTAAGCATCTTCAAACATTTTTGACGACAGTCAAAAGAAACGGTTTAGTTGTGTCTAAACCCAAAATTAAACTTTTTCAAACAAAAATCCGTTTTCTCGGATTTGAAATTCATTTGGGTCTAATCAAACCCATTCAAAGGTCCATTGAGTTTGCCTCAAACTTTCCAGATCAAATTACAGATAAGACCCAACTACAAAGATTTTTGGGATGTCTCAATTATGTGTCTAATTTCCTTCAAAATATCAGACCCATCTGCAAGCCGCTTTTTGAGAGACTCAAAAAGAATCCAAAGCCCTGGACTGAAGAACATACCAAAACAGTCCAAAAAAATCAAATCCCTTGTCAAGTCAATTCCGTGTTTATCGCTGATAAACCCAAGGGCTAGTTTAATAGTGGAGACCGACGCATCCGATATTGGATATGGAGGAATCCTAAAACAGTCCCTTGACAAGAAAGAATCCATTGTCCGTTTCCATTCGGGAATATGGAATTCTACTGAAAAAAATTATTCAACAGTAAAGAAAGAAATACTTTCAATAGTACTTTGTGTACAAAAATTTCAAAGTGATTTGATTAACAAAAGTTTTGTTATCAAAACCGACTCAAGGGCATCTAAATTTGTTTTAGAAAAAAATGTCAAGAATCTTGTGTCTAAACAAATTTTTGCTAGATGGCAAGCCATTTTATCTTGCTTCGACTTTCAGATTTTGCCTATAAAAGGGATCGAAAACCCCTTGGCAGATTACCTCTCAAGAGAGTTCTTACTCTCAAAGAAAAATTCTCCCTAACCCATCTCCATCTCCCAGCAATGACCGGAAAGAAAGTGATAGAAAAAGGGAAGAAGCCCAATGCTTCTTCAAGCACACCTACTCCAATGACATCCGATAGCTATGCAATGGATTCTGGCTTCACATTGGTGACCAGATCTAAAGCAAAGCTTTCTAAAAAACAAGCGGAGGTTATCACTCCGACGAGGCCTTCAGCCTCTTCAACACGGCCATCTACCGTTACTCCATCGAGACCCACTGTCTCTTCCACTTCAAAGGGACCTTCTGTGCCCTCGACCTACTCGGACGCGGTTGTTCCCGTTCGTTTTTCTCCAGTTCCTGAAATCAAAACCTATTTTCAAAAATCTGTGTCTATACCAGAAGCTCTGGTAGAACCAGAATACGACGACCCGAAAATCGACGAAGTCGTTAAAAAAGCCTATCCATCGGGATTCTTTTATATCCCAGAAGATCTTCATAAAACCAGAAGGTTTTATGAATTCATTCTAGTCGACACAAAGTCCGTCGAAATTACTCATATTCCGAGTCACGATGATCCTTCGAAAATCGCGTATTCAAAATTAAAAATTTTTAAAGTCATGAATCCGACGTATTGGAATCAAGACCCATACACGGAAAAGACATTCTCAAAACCTTTTGTTCCTCATTCTTACTCATACAGAGACTATCAGATGGGATGGTTCAATGTCATTTGGTATCAAAATTACGAGCATTCATGGTTCATTCAATTCTGCCAGAATGCTCATAAAATTCATTACCCATTTTGGTTCATCAATGGTGGAAAATCTTTGGATCAGCCAAAGATATATTTCCAGTTCCAATCCAAGAATCGTTCCACTATTTGTTCAAAACATATTCAAAATCTCATTTCCATTGACCATGCGCTTTTGCGTATATTTTAAAATTCCTTGGATTTTAACTTGGAATTTTCAAATTAAAGAGTCCGAAGACCAAATAAAACAGGTCTTCAAAATTATCAAAATCAAATGGTGGGATAAATATACTTATACCCACGCAGACATCAAAGCGGTAAAGGTCTGGCTATCTGAGAATGGCCACCTTCAGGATTTATCCAAGAAGAAGACCTCTTAATTCCTTAATTCAAAGTCGAGGCTACTCGCCGCATTAGCCCAGACAACTTCGGAAGCTGATTTTCAAAAGCTTCTTCAAGAAGCCACATCAGTCGGTTCAATGTCTTCACCTTCTATTATAGAGGAAGAAGATGAAGACACGATCTATGATCTTAATGATCCATTTTTGGATTCACAACCTCCTTTGTAGATATCATCATCTCAATGACTGAATAGTCGTTAAACTAATTAAAAAAAAAAAAAAAATTAAATCCGTGAATGGAATATGTTCCCTGACATATTCCATTCAATTTTCCTTCTTTTGGCACCTTGTTTATTTTGGTTTTTCTTATTATTAATGTACTCTTTCTTTTTTCATGTAAATACATCTATGTACATCTATGTAAAAATATGTATTAAAAGTTATTAATTAAGCTAGGATGATAGAGCTCATGTAAATCGTAAGGGCTCAAATCATTAAGCAATTGTAAATATCAGGCAACAAAGAAAGGAAAGAAAGGGGAATGAATAAGCTCTTCCTGGAGTCTTGACTTACGAGGTTCATTAAGGTAAGGAGTCAGTATAAAACCAAAGCTAAGGAGCCAAGCAACCGAGTTTACAGTGAGACCAATAGAATAAGTTCAGGAGATAAGCCCATTTACCGAGTTCCATACATAAATAAGGCAAGGGAACAGAGGAAAAGAAGAAGACGAAGACAGAGAGGTTCGGTTCAGGCAATGGCATTGTGAGACTGTAAAGTAAGAAGGTAGAGGAATTAGACTAAATAGAATCATTTTATTAGGAAGAAGAAAGAAAGACAAGTAGCGAAGCCAGACACTTTACCCGGAGAGGTTAAGGAGCGAAAGCTGTGAGACCGAGTTTACGAGGCAAACGAGCTCTGGCAGTGAGACCAAGAGGTGTAGGAGTGAAAGAAGGATTTCAGGAGAGAAGCTGATAGTTTACTCGGTTCCGGTTCAGTAGTTTAGTCTCATTCTTCTTTCATTTCAGATTGAAAAGCAGCTAATTCATTGACTCTCTCTTATTTTACGGGGTAAATAGGTGATTGAGTTCAGTCTCTTAAATCTTATGATTTTCTTTCTTTGTTTAGAGGTTCAGGAGATTGAGAAAGGTTCAGGATTGAATATTCATTCTTCTTTCTTTTCTTTCTATTTCTAATCGTAACAGGGAGAGGAGTGAAATCAGGTTCCAGTTCAGGATTTCATAGGAACAGAGTATAGGAACAGAGTAAGGATCAAGAATATGCTTTACCATGTGTTTGAATAGTGAAACCCTTGTTCAATTAGTAGGGAGCTTTACCTCGTGAAAGAAGAATAGTCCTGGTTTGAGGTTGAGTCTTTTTTTCTCCTTATGATTTCTAATTGTAAAGGAGAGAAAAGCCAGAGTGATCGAATAGTGAAACCCGAGTTTACGAGGGGTGAAAGAGTGAGACCAAAGGGAGAGGGGCAGGAGCGAAGCTGTGAAACCTTAAGGGGAGGTGAAGGAGCGAATCGACTCTCATGTTTTTGTTCCGGTTCAGGTGTAGTAGAAAGAACCAAGCTGTTTAGAGCCGAAGGAGCTTTACCTTGTTCAAGAGTTCAATCAGTCTAATTCATCTTTCCTTTCTCTTTGTCTTTTACCTTGTTCAATCTGGGGCAGGCAATTCAATTGTGAAACCGAGTTTACGAGGTGAGGGAGCGAAGACGAGGGGCAGGGGAGAAGCCAGCTGCTTTACCTCCGAGTCACTCAAAGAGTTCAAGCAAAAAAGGAAGAGTATAAGCGGAAGGGGTTCTCTTGAGTCTTGAGTTTCGTCTTTCTTTACTGTTCGTGTTTGAAGGTTCAGGATCAGATCAAGAATAGTTCCACCCTAGTTCAATGAAATGACAGAATAAATAGGGGGAGGTGAACAAGAACTGATGGTAATAGAATAGAGGTTTAGGAAAATGCATCTTGAGTATTTCTCTTTTACAGTTCAATCCGGTAAACTCAGAGTTTCTAACTAGGTTCAGGTCAGGGAATACAGGGGCAGGAGCGAAGCTGTAAAACCTTAAGGGGCAGGCAATTCAATTGTTCAACCGAGTTTACGAGGTGAGGGAGCTCTGCAAGCTTCTCGACCAATAGAAAGAATAGGTGATAAGCGTCAACAATGCTGGAATTTGCAAAGCTAGAGGTCCTTCTAGAATCCTTGCAAAATTCTCAAAGAGAAAGCTAACTTAACGGATTGATTCCAACCAAGAGCTGGTTAGAAGATGAATGACTCTTAGATCGAACTTGGAATCTATGATGGTCACTCTTAGATACCAAGACAATTCACTCTAGAATTAGCTTGATCAAAACTAATTCAATGAATCGGTTTAATCATCAAACCTAAAGTAAGGTTTGAAAAAGAATAACACCAAAAGGGTATCAAGAAAACACAAAGGTTTTTTCTGTATTCAACAAAATCCCTCAAACATGAATATTACATGCCTTTAAATAGGCCCAGAAGATAACTCTAACAAAATAAAGTTCAGCCACCAACCACTAATAAATGCTAATAAATGCTATTAAATACAAATTGAAAAATATAAGGCAATTCATACAAACTATTAATAAATGCTATTAAATATAAAATGAAGCAAATAAGGCATTAATAATTTCCTTAATTGGTAATTCAACTACCAAAAAAGGCAAGTCTTCTAATTACTTTCCAATATCAGCCACTCCATTATCTTCTTGATTTGATATGCTAATGCTATAAAGATTTTTGGGCTCAAAAGTCTTTGTTTCAACCGGTACAATAGCTAGCTTTTGAAGATGCAATGTATAGATAGGCCTCTTGAATCTTCTTAACCTTGCTTCTTGTAATCGGTCCTTCGGGTACATGCACGTGATCAGTTGTTGGATTCATATCAATAGGGACAGGAGAGAATATGCGAGAAGGAATCTTTCGTCTTTCCTTGTTCAATCAGGTTCAGGTTCAGGAGAAAGATCAGTGAAAGAATGAATCTTGTTGAGTTTCATCTTTCAAAGCAGCTAACTCCTTCATTTCTTCTTTAACTGCTAACTCCTTCATTTCTTCTTCTTTCGTCTTTCAAAGCAGCTGCTAACTCTTTCATTTCTTCTTCTTTCGTCTTTCCTTATTAACTACCTTCCTCGTTCAATCAGGTCAGTCAGGTCATAGATTCAAAGGTTCAGTATGTCTCATTCATCTTTCATTTGCTTCTTTCTTCTTAAGATTAAGACCAAAGGAAGTTTGTTCCCACGGAGTTAGTTCTCTGTGACCTTGATATGGAGCTGGAGCTGCTAACTATGATTATGATGAATGGGCCGCTAACTATGGATATGATGCCGTAAATAGCCCTATTTTATATCACCCTTTAGAGATCCTAGAAAGATTCTTGTTATTGTTATTGCTCCTTGACTTTCAAGAACTTGTATACACTAAGAAAGAAGAAGTCTTATCCATGTGATAGATGGAACTTCAAGAGCAGCTAGGTCTAGATAGATGGAACTTCAACAGCAGCTAGGTCTATTGGGAAGTTGTGAGCATTACGTTCATGCATAACTTCCAAACTAAGTCAAAAAGATCCCTCCCTGATGAGATAAGGAAATCAATACAAGGGGAATAAGATTCGGATTACCTTGTTGATCGAATATCTCAAGGCGAGAACATTGTTTGAGATTCGAATTACTCCACAAGCAAGATCGATCGTGTCTAGCTTGAATGATTCTTGTTGATCAAATATCTCAACGCAAGAACACTTGATTGAGATTCGAATCACTCCACAAGCAAGATTGATCATGTCGAGCTTGAATGATTCTACATGCAATCTAAACTACATAGAATTGCAAAGAAACTTAGCCATTGGCTAAAGAAAAGCACAAATGCTTCTTTCTATATTTTCCAAGTCTACCTTACAAATACAACATACATGACTTTATATAGCCTCAAAATGAAACTATTAAAGGCATTCCAAAAGTTCTAACATTCATACTTAATGACCATAATTAGCCATTATGTAAATGTAACCCAAAGTAAATAAAATGTCTTAAAATACAATAACTCTAATTACTCTAAATTGTAACCCACCCAAAATTTATAACCATCAAACTTCATTCCTCTTCAATGTGACATGAATTGCAACCTCTTTTGATAATTTTGACAACATTTTCTTCACATCTTCATTGAAGTATATTGTATGAATGATGTCTCTTGGTTCATATCACTCTCCAAACCGTGCTTGCATTTTTCATTGTTTACTTACCTATGTATACATCTAAAACGCTGTTACTTCCCTAGGCAGGATTCTAACTAAGTGGAATATTCAGCAACTCTTACCAAATTCACAGTCTAGAAATTCATTGATTTTGGTATATGCATTGATTAAGTCCAATTTCCATTTACATGGTGTCAGAACCAATCTTCGTTATTGGCCAAATCGTTGATGCAAATAATAGCCAAATCCCCCATTTTCCCCCTACCCTATATATATCCCCTCTGTAAAGAAAAGAAGCTCTTGGGAAGATCAAAGAAAGAACCTGTTCTTGCTCCGTATAGAATTCTTCCACTAATTGCGAATTTCTCCTTTTCAAAAGAACGAGTACAGTACTGTTGTGTTTACGAGCCAAAGTTTGAAGCCAAGAAAGTCAAAGTATATACTGGACTTGATACAAATTCTTTTTGTTTGAAGATTCTCTATAATAATAAGAAAGATTTCCGGATATACAATCGATCAATAATAGAAAAGACGAATCGATCCAGGTCGGCTTACTAATGGGATGCCCTAAGACATTACAAAATAGCGCTTTAGCCAATGATCCAAGCAAAGTAAGTAATAATAGGAACTAGTGTTCTTGGTTGGTAGCATTATCTATTATCAATGAATTTGATAGCATCTGACTCCATACCACTGAAGTATTTAATCGCACACTTGAAATATAGCCCAGTCAAGAGAACGCTTGGTTGGATAATGGGTTTATATGGATCCTTTCTGGTTGTGACCACACATCTGAGATTGCCATAAATTGTAATATTTCCCCTTATTCATCAGAAGTGGCGTATGTATATTTTGAAACCGGAATCAATTTTCCTTGATATCTAACATAATGTATGAAAGGATCCTTCCCATAAGATAGCCGAAAAGGAATTAGCAAACACTTTGACAAGATGTTCTTTCCATAGAAATATATTCATTCGTTCAAAAGGGCCCCTATAAGAAGTGGATCGTTCGTATATGAGAAGATTGGTTACGTAGAAAAAGGGAAATGGATTCGTATTCACATCAGAATTGTGTAGTAAGTCACGTTGCCGAGATTTCTTCAGTTCTAAATATCCTTGAAATTCCCCTCCCTCCATGGATTTATTACGATATCAAATGATACATAGTGCGAACAAGGTATTACAATCATAAAAGAATAATGGATACCACCAATAGGTAAGACTTATCAACTCTCTATCCTTTCTTTTTTGACACATTCCCCTCTACCCCATAATGTAGAGTAACACTAATAGTTAGAACTTAGAAAAGAATCAATAAGTCACTCATAAGAAAAGGCCTTCCCGCATCAAGCATTAATAGAGTTTGAACGTCTAATCGGGTAATCATTCAATTAAGAACGAACATAAGCCCGTTACTTTTGATTTCTCTATAATTGGAGCATAGGGCTCTATCCAGTTATCGACCCACTCCACTTGACTTGACTGACTCTTTCCGCATCAAGAATTCAAACAAGGGGGTTGGCTGGCCTAATCTAGTAAGGGCAAAATATTACTAGAATTTAGCATTGATATGACAGGCTGCTTTTTTCATTCATTCCTTTCAGGCAGGATCAGTCGTGGTCTTACAAACTCTACCGATAGTATGGACGAATCTCTTTCCTCATAGAAATGTGTAAACAAAAGAAAAGATGCTAGCCGCACTTAAAAGCCGAGTACTCTACCATTGAGTTAGCAACCAACCCCAAAAAATAGACAAAACTTCTTATATCACACAAAAGTCACTTTGAGACCATCATGTGCGTGAAAAGCAAAGGTCCTGAAACGGAGAGGAGATAACTAGCTTCATTTATACACGATCGGATTCTATTGATACACTGTTGTCAATATGAATGTGAATAGTGAAACCCGACTACACTATACAATGGAGAAAACTAAAGAATTATCAAAACTACTTGGATTGACACTATAGAGATAATCAACATAGATGGACATATAAAGATGTAGGCGAAAGACAAAATGAAGGAAGAAGTAGAAAAAAAGATATATTTTTGCCGTTATCGAAGACGGAATTAGAAGGTAATCAGTATGAATAGAACAATAGAGGGGGGAAATAATAATAATAAAGAAGAAAAGGTTAGCCAAACCTATATACAAGTTATCCACGCCCTTTTTTTTATTTCATTACATAGAATTTTGGTTATTGATTAAGGTTCAGTTCCGTAAAAACCCTCCCAACCAGCCCCTTCTTTAAAATCTCATGAACAGTTCCGGTAGGTTGAGCACCCTTTCTTTTCAAGGAAATATAGAATAGCGGATTGAAATAGGTTAGATTCTTTTCTTTATAGGATCATACATCAAAGAAAACCCACTTTACGAGGATCTCTTCCTTCTCTATCTGATTCAAGTAAATATAGAATAGGAGGAAGATGGAAATAGGTTAGATTCTTTTCATAAGAATGCACTTTACGAGGATCTCTTCCTTCTCTTCGGGTTCGAACATCAATTGCAATGATTCGATAACCAACCGGTGGGATAGATGTAAATTAACAAGACCCGCCCCGTATAAGAAGGTTTCTCCTCGTACGTCTCGAGGAAATTCACAGTCATGTATAGAATGATAATGAATGTCAAATTGATTCATAGATTATTCAATCAATTAGTTAAATACTTTTTTCTTCTTTTATGAAAGAAACTCATTCCATTCTTACTTATCCTCATAACTCAATCAAGTGGTAGGTATAACTCTCACTCAAAGGAAAACAACCCTTAAGCCTAAGCATTTCATTTATTGAGCGGTCTGTCTCTAACCCCTTCATTTTTGCCTGTCTCCTTTATCATCTATTTCAATTCTTCATTCTGATCTAGTTTCGTTATTGAGACAATTGAAAAGGATTTTGACTTGCTTGTTGATGGATCCTTTATCCTTGCCTTTAATCATTGGGTTTAGCCATTACTTCGGTGCGGTGATATTTAATCGTTTTAAAATGGCAGCAACATACCAATGGATTCTCATGTGATACACTTTTGATCAAATGGGTCGAATTGGCTCCTTTCTCTTTCTATACCTAACATATACTGAGTTAGTCATTTTCACTTATTGATTGACACGACTATCCCTAGATCTCTTCCCTTGATAAAGGAATCAATACTTTCTACTCGAACTCCAGTGGAACAGAACAAACGATGTCGAGTCAAGCTTCATTCCTATATAATAGAAAATGTAGGTAGGGAGGGTATAAGAATCCACAGTGGATCATGTCCTTCAAGTCGCCGGTTGCTTTCTACCACATCGTTTTAACTGAAGTTTGCCCCTCACATTTCGTGCAACAAACGGATCAGGTATCAGGTATAAGAATCCACAGTGGATCATGTCCTTCAAGTCGCCGGTTGCTTTCTACCACATCGTTTTAACCGAAGTTTGCCCCTCACATTTCGTGCAACAAACGGATCAGGTATGTAATTGATTGATTTATGGAATGCTTCATTCCTATATAATAGAAAATGTAGGTAGGGAGGGTATAAGAATCCACAGTGGATCATGTCCTTCAAGTCGCCGGTTGCTTTCTACCACATCGTTTTAACTGAAGTTTGCCCCTCACATTTTGTGCAACAAACGGATCAGGTATCAGGTATAAGAATCCACAGTGGATCATGTCCTTCAAGTCGCCGGTTGCTTTCTACCACATCGTTTTAACCGAAGTTTGCCCCTCACATTTCGTGCAACAAACGGATCAGGTATGTAATTGATTGATTTATGGAATCATGTATAGTCCATTGGTTTAGTTGGTCCATAGTAATCTATACTGTTATGACATGGGTAGTTTAAAAGGGCAAGCTTTAGTCGGATATGATATGGTTTTCTATATATCTTTGTTGAATATACTGTTCTATATCTAATAGAAATACTCTGGGACGGAAGGATTCGAACCTCCGAATAGCGGGACCAAACCCCGTTGCCTTACCACTTGGCCACGCCCCATTTATATTCACTACTAATAAACACTAATATTCGTAGTGGTTGGTCGTCAATTCCAGTACAAAGATTTATAGAAAGAATTCTATGCTCGGATTTTGATACGTTTATAGATCCAATGAAACTGCATTTATGGATCATTACATATAATTCCCCATTAAGATAATGTCTGAAAGTAGGATTTCTTCTATTTATTTCTTTATTTAGGATTTCTTCTATTTATTTCTTTATTATTCTCTTTTTCGAATTGAAGGATTTTTTATTGGCTGAGTTCAAGCAAGGAAGGGGTTTTGACCTACTTGATGTTATTCATTCCGTATCCCTTAATAAGAAATAGGGGATTAATAACTCAATCAAAAGAAAAGAAACTGTGAGGCTTATAATCTCTTAAGTTTCATCGGTATCTGTCTTCATTCTTTCCTTTATTCACAAGTCAAGTAGTTTTTTCTTTCGTCGCCAAATTGCCTGAGGCCTCCGCTTTTTTGAATCCAATAGTAGATGTTATGCTAGTAATAGCAGTATTCTTTTTTCTATTAGCTTTTGTTTGGCAAGCTGCGGTAAGCTTTCGATAAGATTTTGAATACTGTCCGAGACTGATGATTTACTAGAAAAAGAGATTGTTATAAGATCAGAGAAATCGTCCATACAGTCTTAATGAACCTTTGAGTTGAGTCCAATATGGCAATTCTTCTATAGCTGGGAGAAGGATCACTCTCATTTTCTTATTCTGACTTTGTTTCTATTGAACGACCCTGCCTGTTAGAGTCCCCCACAATATATAATTGTCTGTCGGTATTAAATACAATTTCAAGTAATGAACGACTCAACTCTTCCTAATTTGATCTATTCCACATCTTTCCTAAACTATCAACAAAGTAATTGACAGAAAGGGAAAGAGAAGGATTCGAACCCTCGGTACAAAAAGCTCGTACAACGGATTAGCAATCTGACGCTTTAGTCCACTCAGCCATCTCGCCCCAACCCAATTGGATCAATACTGACAATTGAAGGAATAAGGGATCCATGGATAAAGGGGGAATTAGAATCGTAACTAAATCTTCTTTGTCTTTGTATATATAAGGGAGATTGAAGCAAAACAAAAGAACTATGCTATGAAACAGTGTCTTTGGTTTACTAGAGACGTCGACATCTTTAGCTCGGCCGGCGAAAACAAACTACTTTGACTAAGGATTCTATTCAATAGAAATAGGGAACGAAATAAATAACTGGAAAGATTGTTAGAATATGCTATGAAACAGTGTCTTTGGTTTACTAGAGACGTCGACATCTTTAGCTCGGCCGGCGAAAACAAACTACTTTGACTAAGGATTCTATTCAATAGAAATAGGGAACGAAATAAATAACTGGAAAGATTGTTAGAATCTCCTCTTGTATAGGGATCATCTATAAAGCAGGTCCTTTTGAATAGATTCAGAGGGAAAGGAAAGGCAGGCTGAGATAGATGTTATGTATGGGTGGCAGGCATTTCTTTTTTCTTTACATCTTACATGTAAGAGAATTTATCCATCTTCCATAAAGGAGCCGAATGAAACCAAAGTTTCCCGTTCGGTTTAGAATTAGAGACGTTCAAAATGATGAATCAACCAACGGCGACTCCCTAGCCTTCCAAGCTAACGATGCGGGTTCGATTCCCCCGCTATTCTTATTATCAAATTGATTTATAAGACTACACTACTTGTTTTCTTTTAGACTTGCTTGGTCTTGAAGTAGAAAACGTTCCATCTGTTCCTGAATAGCTTCTTTCAAAAGGGCTTCGCTTTAGGGGTGAATGTCTTGGTGGAAGAGATTCTGATATGAACCAAGAGACATCAATCATACAATATACTTCAATGAAGATGTGAAGAAAAGGTTGTCAAAATTATCAAAAGATGTTTCAATTCATGCTACATTGAAGAAGAATGAAGTTTGATTGTTGTAAATTTTGGGTGGGTTATAATTTGGAGTAATTTAGAGTTATTGTATTTTAAGACTTTTTATTTCATTTCGGTTACATTTACATAATGGCTAATTATGGCCATAAAGTGTGAATGTTACAACTTTTGGAATGCCTTTAATAGTTTCATTTTGAGGCTATATAAAGCCATGTATGTTGTATTTGTAAGGTAGACTTGGAAAATAGAGTAAAAGAAGCATTTGTGCTTTTCTTTAGCCAATGGCTAAGTTTCTTTGCAATTCTATGTAGTTTAGATTGCATGTAGAATCATTCAAGCTCGACATGATCAATCTTGCTTGTGGAGTGATTCGAATCTCAAACAAGTGTTTGAGATATTTGATCAACAAGAGTCATTCAAGCTAGACATGATCGATCTTGCTTGTGGAGTGATTCGAATCTCAATCAAGTGTTCTTGCCTTGAGATATTCGATCAACAAGGTAATCCGAATCTTATTCCCCTTGTAGTTGATTTCCTTATCTTATCATTTGGTATCAGAGCTTCAGGCTCAAGATCGGATATATGTTTCCTTTGCGTTTCTTCTCAATTTGATTTTTATTTATTTTCATCTTCTTAGTTTTTAATCAACCCAGAGTTCAAAATTCAATCTTTGCTCTATTTAAAATTTTGAGAGGTGAGAATGAGAGATTCATTTGTGTAACTGAGTGTAAAAAGAGTGTCCTAAAATTCCTTGAGCGTATACTCTTGAGAGAGTGTTGTGAGGTCCGTCGTATTTCCATAACTTATTTTTTGCAGCAAAGTTACACAAATAGATTCGAGGACGAATCCTCTTGAAGAAGTGGAGAATGATATGAACCAAGAGACATCAATCATACAATATACTTCAATGAAGATGTGAAGAAAAGGTTGTCAAAATTATCAAAAGATGTTTCAATTCATGCTACATTGAAGAAGAATGAAGTTTGATTGTTGTAAATTTTGGGTGGGTTATAATTTGGAGTAATTTAGAGTTATTGTATTTTAAGACTTTTTATTTCATTTCGGTTACATTTACATAATGGCTAATTATGGCCATAAAGTGTGAATGTTACAACTTTTGGAATGCCTTTAATAGTTTCATTTTGAGGCTATATAAAGCCATGTATGTTGTATTTGTAAGGTAGACTTGGAAAATAGAGTAAAAGAAGCATTTGTGCTTTTCTTTAGCCAATGGCTAAGTTTCTTTGCAATTCTATGTAGTTTAGATTGCATGTAGAATCATTCAAGCTCGACATGATCAATCTTGCTTGTGGAGTGATTCGAATCTCAAACAAGTGTTTGAGATATTTGATCAACAAGAGTCATTCAAGCTAGACATGATCGATCTTGCTTGTGGAGTGATTCGAATCTCAATCAAGTGTTCTTGCCTTGAGATATTCGATCAACAAGGTAATCCGAATCTTATTCCCCTTGTATTGATTCCTTATCTTATCAGATTCTTTCTTGAAACTGAGGTTTATTCGTTTTTACACGTAAGTACGTAACTCAACGAGACATTTTCTTACTTGTTCAATTTCTAATGAATCAAGATAACCATTCGTTCCGGTATAAATAGTTATTATCTGTTCTTCTACCGTGAGAGGGGCGAAGCCATGAGACCTTGTTTACGAGGGGTGAAACAGCGAGACCGAGAGGGAGAGGGGCAGGAGTTAGTTCAGGAGAATGAATCGTAAAGGTGCGAAGCTGCTCGCCGAGAAGAGAAGAGGGGCTGATTGGGATTGTTTGAGCCAGCCACGTAATCGTTGACCTCTTGCCAATTGATTCCGAGTAGCTTTATCGAGATTAGAAGCGAATTGTTCAAAGGCTGATAATTCAACAAATTGAGCCAATTCCAATTTCGATTTGCTGGCTATTTGGTTCATGGCTTTCATTTGAGCTGCAGATCCTACCTACTCCGGAGACGGAAATACCCACATTAATAGTAGGTCTGATTCCAGCATTTAATAGATCTGCAGATAAGAGGAATATTTGTCCGTAATGGAAATTACATTAAGTTACATTATATAAGCTGAAACATCTCCCGATTGGGTCTCAACTATTGGTAAAGCAGTCATACTTCCTTCACCTAAAGCGGAACTTGATTTAGCGGCTCTTTTCTTTCCAAAAGGAAAGGCGTGAATGCAAAAACATCTCCCGGAGAAGGGGCGAAGCAGCTCGACTGGAAAGGAGAGGGGCGGTCTATTCTGATGGACTGAATGTGATAAGATAAGGAATCAATACAAGGGGAATAAGATTCGGATTACCTTGTTGATCGAATATCTCAAGGCAAGAACATTGTTTGAGATTCGAATCACTCCACAAGCAAGATCGATCATGTCTAGCTTGAATGATTCTTGTTGATCAAATATCTCAACGCAAGAACACTTGATTGAGATTCGAATCACTCCACAAGCAAGATTGATCATGTCGAGCTTGAATAATTCTACATGCAATCTAAACTACATAGAATTGCAAAGAAACTTAGCCATTGGCTAAAGAAAAGCACAAATGCTTCTTTCTATATTTTTCAAGTCTCTTACAAATACAACATACATGGCTTTGTATAGCCTAAAAAATGAAACTATGAAAGGCATTCCAAGAGTTGTAACATTCCTACTTAATGGCCATAATTAGCCATTATGTAATTGTAACTTGTAACCTAAAGTAAATAAAAAGTCTTAAAATACTACAATAACTCTAAATTACTCTAAATTGTAACGTAACCCACCCAGAATTTACAACAATCAAACTTTATTCTTCTTCAATGTAGCAGAATTGAAACATCTTTTGATAATTTTGACAACCTTTTCTTCACATCTTCATTGAAGCATATTGTATGATTGATGTCTCTTGGTTCATATCAGAATGTCTTTCATAAGGAATCGGAGGAAGATTCGACGGTTTTTTCTAGGAAACCCCCAACGAAAAATAGATTTTCAGGTCCGTGGCTTGTCACATGAGTTTGAATTTCATATTTCCGTATGTGGAAAGAAGTATAAATATCTTCATATACCAGACGCTCGCTAATTAGTACCGCATCTTCAGAATTGTAACCTTCCCATGGCATATAAGCTACTAATACGTTTTTTCCCAACGCAAGTTCGCCACTAACTGTAGCAGCACCGTCTGCTAAAATTTGCCCTTTTTAAATGCATTTACCCTGGTGAACCTGGGATTATTTCAGTTTATCTATCTATTGATCAAATAAATAGTAGTTATATCTATCAATATGTATGGTCTTGGACTATCAATAATGCTTTTTCTTTAGAGTTGGGCTACTTGATCGATCCACTTACTTGTATTATGTAATATTAATCACGACGGTTGGAATTATGGTTCTTATTTATAGTGACAATTATATGTCTCACGATCAAGGATATTTGAGATTTTTTATTTATATAATAATATATAATAATAAATTTTTATAATATAAAAAAAAATTATTTAAATAATCAAAATTATAAACGAACTTCTACTAGACTTTTTTTTAGTCAAACCGATTCTAATTCTTCCAATCTTTCATTATTGAGTTGATTTTTCTCAAAAACAAAACTTTGTGACTTCCTGGTTGAAATAGATGCCCATCTCCACCCACGATCCCAGCATCACAATTCCATTTTTGTCTAAATTCCGGAGTAAGCGGGCTTCTAGATGTGGGATTTCGTTAGTGATTCTTTCAGGTCCGTGGCTTGTCACATGAGTTTGAATTTCATATTTTCGTATGTGGAAAGAAGTATAAATATCTTCATATATCAGACGCTCGCTAATTAGTACCGCATCTTCATAATTGTAACCTTCCCATGGCATATAAGCTACTAATACGTTTTTTCCCAACGCAAGTTCGCCACTAACTGTAGCAGCACCGTCCGCTAAAATTTGCCTTTTTTTAATGCATTTACCCTGGTGAACCTGGGATTTGGCTTTGGGCCTTTCATGCGCAGCTTAGGTGGAGGGCGAAGAAGGCCCCCTTCCGGGGGGCCCAAGCCATCAGTGAGAGTCTTCGCCTCTTCGCCCTACGGGTCTCAGGGCTTCGCCCCTTTTCCTTCTTGATCCTGCCCCTGCCCCGATATTACCAAACAAAGACCTATTTAGCTCGTGAAAGAAAAGAGATAGTGAAACCTGAACCTATTTACCTTATTCAATCCTATACTGTAAGTCAAGACTAAAGATTCATTCCTCCTTCTCTCATTTTCCTCGTAAACTATCAGTTCTCTCCGTATTCAAACACAAGGTAAATAGGCTTGCTTGGCTTATCTTACCTCACTCCCTGATGCATTCTCCTTCCGTCCCCTCGACTTCTCTCATGAACCTCGGGCGCCTGAACTATACTACTATTCTTTCTTGAACCAGGTAAAGCAAGCACTAAGAAAAAGGAAAGCCTCAACACTCATTCTCCATCACTCCACCGTAACCTATTGATTGATTCTTGATCCTGGCCCCTGAACGAAGCAACCTATCTGATAAGATAAGGAAATCAACTACAAGGGGAATAAGATTCGGATTACCTTGTTGATCGAATATCTCAACACAAGAACATTGTTTGAGATTCGAATCACTCCACAAGCAAGATCGATCATGTCTAGCTTGAATGATTCTTGTTGATCAAATATCTCAACGCAAGAACACTTGTTTGAGATTCGAATCACTCCACAAGCAAGATTGATCATGTCGAGCTTGAATGATTCTACATGCAATCTAAACTACATAGAATTGCAAAGAAACTTAGCCATTGGCTAAAGAAAAGCACAAATGCTTCTTTTAATATATTTTCCAAGTCTGCTTAAAAATATAACATACATGGCTTTATATAGCCTCAAAAATGAAACTACTAAAGGTATTCCAAGAGTGGTAACATTCCTACTTTATGGCCATAAATTAGCCATTATGTAAATGTAACCAAAATTAAATAAAAAGTCTTAAAATACAATAACTCTAAATTACTCTAAATTGTAACCCACCCAAAATTTACAACAATCAAACTTCATTCTTCTTCAATGTAGCATGAATTGAAACATCTTTTGATAATTTTGACAACCTTTTCTTCACATCTTCATTGAAGTATATTGTATGATTGATGTCTCCTTGGTTCATATCATTCTCCACTTCTTCAAGAGGATTCGTCCTCGAATCTATTTGTGTAACTTTGCTGCAAAAAATAAGTTATGGAAATACGACGGACCTCACAACACTCTCTCGCGAGTATTACACTCAAGGAATTTTAGGCCACTCTTTTTGCACTCATTTACACAAATGAAGCTTTCATTCTCACCTCTCAAAATTTTAAATAGAGCAAAGATTGAATTTTGAACTCTGGGTCGATTAAAAACTAAAAAAGATAAAGATAAATAAAAATCAAATTGAGAAGAAACGCAAAGGAAACATATATCCGATCTTGAGCCTGAAGCTCTGATACCAAATGATAAGATAAGGAAATCAACTACAAGGAGAGTAAGATTCGGATTACCTTGTTGATCGAATATCTCAAGGCAAGAACACTTGATTGAGATTCGAATCACTCCACAAGCAAGATCGATCATGTCTAGCTTGAATGACTCTTGATCAAATATCTCAAACACTTGTTTGAGATTCGAATCACTCCACAAGCAAGATTGATCATGTCGAGCTTGAATGATTCTACATGCAACCTAAACTACATAGAATTGCAAAGAAACTTAGTCATTGGCTAAAGAAAAGCACAAATGCTTCTTTTACTATATTTTCCAAGTCTACCTTACAAATACAACATACCTAGCTTTATATAGCCTCAAAATGAAACCATTAAAGGCATTCCAAAAGTTGTAACATTCATATTTAATGACCATAATTAGCCATTAGGTAATTGTAACCTAACTGAAATAAAAAGTCTTAAAATACAATAAATTGTAATCCACCCAAAATTAATAACAATCAAACTTCATTTTTCTTCAATGTGGCATGAATTGAAACATCTTTTGATAATTTTGACAAATTTTTCTTCACATCTTCATTGAAGTATATTGTATGATTGATGTCTCTTGGTTCATATCAAAGAGAGTCAATTCAATCCGACAGCTTTACCGAGTTCTCAAAGGCAAGGGAATAGAGCCCCAGGTTCAGTCGCTTCTCTTTCTCTTTTACACCTTGTGTTTGAATAAATAGGTTCAGGTCAGAGAGTATAAGGTTACGGTTTGAGGTTGAGTCTTTCAATTCTCTTTTCTTTGTGAAGGTCAGGCAGGGAATAGAAGTTGAGGGGTGAAAGAGCTCGACCGGTAGGGAGAGGGGAAGGCAATGAAATTGGGAAATGAAACTGAGTTGTAGAGGTGAAGGAGCGAAGCCAGCCCAGCCTGGTCGTTCCGTAAACTCTCTCTCTCTCATTCATCTTTCGGCTTTCCTTCCCGAGTTTACTGTGAAAGAATAGAGTGTCAGGGAAAGTATAAGTAGTTCAACACTCGAGTTCAAGAATGAATAGGAGTATTAAGGAAATGAATGAATTAGCAGCTTGACCTCCTTAAAGAATCATCCTATAGCCAGCCTAGCCTAGCCCGCCGCCTATTTACCTCGTCTTTGAAGAATAGCCCGTCCTGGGTTTGTTTCATTTGAGTCTGTCTTTGTTTACAGTTCTGAAAGTGATTGAGTGAAGGAGATTAGTTCGTAAACAAACACCTATTACAGAGTGAAAGAAGTAATAGTCCCGGCAATGGAATTCTGAGACCGTAAAGTAAAGGGCAGAAGAGAGAGAAGTAGTTCAGTCGAATTAATCTTTCTCTTTGATAAAGGTGAAGGAGAGAGATAGTTTACGAGCGAGGTTCAGGAGAATGAAGAGTATTGATCTTTTACAGTTCAAGAATATATAGGTTCAGCAGTTTACCTCGTTCAAGAAGGAAAAGGTGCTTCGCCCTGAGACCCGTAGGGTGAAGAGGCGAAGACGCGAGACAAAGGAGAGGGTCGAAGAGATGAAACCGAGTCATAGAGGTTCAGGAAAAGAAAAGGGAGAGGGTTGAGGTTCAGAAGTAGCTCAGGCAGGGAATATCATATAAGGAGTTCTAAGGAGGTAAATCAGGTTAATCAGTAATACTACTGTTCTCTCTAATAAGGAGTTGAGGCTTTCCCTTGGTTCCAGTCGAGTAAATTCATTTCATATGTATGCTTTACCTTGTCTTTGAAGGAATAGGGTATAGGGACAACAAGTGATTAAGTTCCATTCGTAAACTCTCTTTCGCCCCTTGCTTACTGTGTTTGAATAACTCACCTTAACAATAACAGATTCTAATATATAAAAGAGGTTCATGAGTTCGGGTTCTTCTTCGTTTACTAGGACCAGAATAAATAGGTGAATCAATCAGGAGTTTACCGAGTTGTAGAGGTGAAGGAGAATGAATAAGGAGTCTTCAAGAATCAAATCAATAGGAATCGGAAAGAAAAGAGAACGAGTGAAAGAGGTGAATCAGGTTACGGAGAAAGAAAGAATATGTATCTATGCTTTACCTTACCTTGTTAAAGAATAACTCACAACACAATCACTTCCTTCTAACTAACTAACAATAAGAAGAATTAAGGATCCAGCCAGAGCTCAGATTCCCTACTACAGGTCAAGCAAGAAGGGAAAGAACAGAGAAGATACCGTAAATAAAGGATAGTGATATGAACCAAGGAGACATCAATCATACAATATACTTCAATGAAGATGTGAAGAAAAGGTTGTCAAAATTATCAAAAGATGTTTCAATTCATGCTACATTGAAGAAGAATGAAGTTTGATTGTTGTAAATTTTGGGTGGGTTACAATTTAGAGTAATTTAGAGTTATTGTATTTTAAGACTTTTTATTTAATTTCGGTTACATTTACATAATGGCTAATTTATGGCCATAAAGTAGGAATGTTACAACTCTTGGAATACCTTTAGTAGTTTCATTTTTGAGGCTATATAAAGCCATGTATGTTGTATTTTTAAGCAGACTTGGAAAATATATTAAAAGAAGCATTTGTGCTTTTCTTTAGCCAATGGCTAAGTTTCTTTGCAATTCTATGTAGTTTAGATTGCATGTAGAATCATTCAAGCTCGACATGATCAATCTTGCTTGTGGAGTGATTCGAATCTCAAACAAGTGTTCTTGCGTTGAGATATTTGATCAACAAGAATCATTCAAGCTAGACATGATCGATCTTGCTTGTGGAGTGATTCGAATCTCAAACAATGTTCTTGTGTTGAGATATTCGATCAACAAGGTAATCCGAATCTTATTCCCCTTGTAGTTGATTTCCTTATCTTATCATTTGGTATCAGAGCTTCAGGCTCAAGATCGGATATATGTTTCCTTTGCGTTTCTTCTCAATTTGATTTTTATTTATCTTTATCTTTTTTAGTTTTTAATCGACCCAGAGTTCAAAATTCAATCTTTGCTCTATTTAAAATTTTGAGGTGAGAATGATAGCTTAATTTATGTAATGAGTGCAAACAGAGTGGCCTAAAATTTCTTGAGTATATACACGTGAGAGAGTGTTGTGAGGTCTTTTGTATTTCCATAACTTATTTTTTGCAGCAAAGTTTCACAAATAGATTCGAGGACGAATCCTCTTGAAGAAATGGAGAATGATATGAACCAAGAGACATCAATCATACAATATACTTCAATGAAGATGTGAAGAAAAATTTGTCAAAATTATCAAAAGATGTTTCAATTCATGCCACATTGAAGAAAAATGAAGTTTGATTGTTATTAATTTTGGGTGGATTACAATTTATTGTATTTTAAGACTTTTTATTTCAGTTAGGTTACAATTACCTAATGGCTAATTATGGTCATTAAATATGAATGTTACAACTTTTGGAATGCCTTTAATGGTTTCATTTTGAGGCTATATAAAGCCATGTATGTTGTATTTGTAAGGTAGACTTGGAAAATATAGTAAAAGAAGCATTTGTGCTTTTCTTTAGCCAATGACTAAGTTTCTTTGCAATTCTATGTAGTTTAGGTTGCATGTAGAATCATTCAAGCTCGACATGATCAATCTTGCTTGTGGAGTGATTCGAATCTCAAACAAGTGTTTGAGATATTTGATCAAGAGTCATTCAAGCTAGACATGATCGATCTTGCTTGTGGAGTGATTCGAATCTCAATCAAGTGTTCTTGCCTTGAGATATTCGATCAACAAGGTAATCCGAATCTTACTCTCCTTGTAGTTGATTTCCTTATCTTATCACTCTTGCTTGTAAACTCATGAACCTCGGGCTTACTATTACTTCTTTATTCAAAGACAAGGGAAAGCATATTCAATTCATTTACGAGACTGTAAACACTCAACTCAAGACTCAACGAAAGCAATATTCATTCTCCTATACCTATTTCTTCTTGAACGGATCTTTCTCCTCACGTACGGTTGAACCTCTCCAACTCGGTCTCGTGGCTTCGCCCCTTTGACTCTATTGTCTGACCATCAGTGAGTGTGAGTTATTCTTTCCCGAACTGTAACCAAGGTCAAGCCGCTAATGGATTCTTTCTTGATCTGATCCTTTCTTGAACTGTAAACTAAGACTCCTTATTAATTCTCCTGATGGAACTCGGGTTTCACTATTCATTCTCTTCTCCTTCACTGTCAGTCAAGAGGTAAACTCGTGAACTACTGAACCTGAAAGAAAGCATATGAAATTCATTTACGAGACTGTAAACACTATCGATGAATGAGAGTGAACTGTCAGTCAAGACTCAACCTCAACCCTTTTCTTGAACTTACTCTCCGGTAAGAAAGAAGCAAGAATGATCCTTCCTTCTCACCTTCAAAGACTTCATTCAAACTAAGACTCCACTCAAGAAGACTGAGACATAAGAGGACATATGGCCGGTCTCTCATCTCTTCTTTCTTTCCTGTCCTTTACAGTCTCCTCTCCCTACTTACTCCTATTAAGTAAGGATCCTTGACTCCGTCACCTATTTCTTCTTTCACTAGGTAAACTGAGGATTGAATTGCCTCTTTTGTCCCTGGTTCCTTGTCTCACAGCTTTCGCTCATTTTCTTTCTTTCACGAGTTGGTAGGTAAATAGGTTAAAGCTTGCATCTTCTGTCCTTTACTTTACGGTCGAGTGGCTTCCTTCGCTCCTGAACTACTGCCCCTTCTTTCACTCCTATACCTATTTAAATTGATCTTGATCCTGAACCTATTGCTATTTCTTCTTTCTCTTTCTCTTTTCTTTTGGTACCACGAAGAAGAAGAAAGGTAGTCACCACCATAACCATAATAGTAAGACTACTAACTGCAGGTTGTCCCATAGCACGTAAATCTCATCTCGATCGGAAAAAGCGGAATTAGTTTGGTATAGAATCTCTGCTGATCGATACACCATCCCTACCCGAACCCAACTGACATCAAGAGGTACGGGTAATCCTATTTCTTTCCATCTGCAGTCTTGTTGGATGTGTAGGAAGAGTCACTGAGTAAATGTGAGAAAGGTACGCTATCAACCCCGGTCACCCTTTTTTTGTATGATCATTCGATTCAAGGGTTCTTACAATTTCCTGAGAATGAAGGTAAATAGGGTGAGGCCGTATCAGTTCAGTCTCATTCATCTTCTTCTTGTCTTTCTTTCATGTCTTGACTTACAGTGAACGATAATTAATGTCGAGAACGAGTTGGATTGGAAAAAGAGCTTTACCTTGTAGTTAAATAAATGAAAGAATAAATAGGCATAAGAGTTAGTCGAATTAATATCCCTCTTATCTTACAGAGGAGGGAGAAAGAGTAAAAGAAAGGAGAAGACAGGACAGAGAGAGAGGAGGTAACCAACCAGCGAAGGATTTCATTCATTCTTTGAATAGGTTACGGGTCAGAAGGGAATACAGAGTAGTTCAGGAGTAAGTGGGCAGCAGAGAGAGGAGAAAGAACAGAAAGAAAAGAGACCGTAAGGCAGAGGAAGCAATGAGACAAGACATAGTTACGGTTTCGTAGAGAAGCTGATAGTTGGAGAGGAAAAGGAGTTTAAGAAGGTAAAGGGTAAAGGGTCGAAGATGCAAGACCAAAGGGAGAGGGGCGAAGACCTGAGACCCTATGGGCGAAGAGGTTCAATCGCTCGACGAGAAAAGAAAAGGGCGAGACCGAAGGGAGAGGGTTGAGCTTTCGTCTTTTACAGTTACATCAGCGAGAGTACATTAGCGGCTTTTTTACCAAGTGCAAGCAAGGTTCGGTTCGGTCAGTAAGGATAAATAATCTGGTGGAGTTTCATCTGTGTTTACTGGTAAAGAATCAGAATAAAAGAAAAGAGACCGTAAGGGATAGGTTCCAGTTCCGCAGTGAAAGAAAGGAGAAGATCAACATTTATCTAGCATCCCTATGGGATTAAATGAAGCATTGACTTGATTTGCCGCTGGCTGGGATGTTTCAAATCAAAGAAACGAAACGAAAGGAACAAGCATCTCCTCAGGCTATTCTAAACCATCCTCCCTTCTATAATTTACATTTGATGAGATTTGATCTCGTAATTGAATGAGCCTCGCCCAGATAAAACATCAGAAACTAAGAAAGGGAAGGAAGATGACCCTATACAGAACAAAGAACCTTTGACTCGACAGAAGGAAGAAGCGAAACTCTATTTGCATATTGCTCTCTATTTAGACGGCGCTCCTGAACTTATTTACTTACAGAGTGAAAGCTGAAATCTGTCTCATTCTTCTTTCGGCTTGACTTCTACATTACCTTGTGAAATCAGGGAGAATCTATTCATTAGCTACTGAACCACTTACAGTTCAATCAAGTTCAAGATCAAGAACCAATACAGACTGATAGTTGTAGAGGTGAAGTAGTTCTGTCGAATTCTGACTGAGTCTTTCTTTCCTTCCTGGTCTGGAGAAGTATTCTTATAGGAGAGTCTTTGAGTTAAATAGCCCTCAAAATAGAGAGAAGATAGAATTTCTTAATTAATGGTCTGTAAAGGAGAATGAATCTTCAGTCTTTGGTTACAGTTCCATGAGGGAAAGAAAAGAGAACAGACCGAGTGTTTGAGTTCAATCTGGTGGAGGAGAAAGAAGAAATCAATAGGTGAATGAGCTTTCCCTTGTAAAAGAGTGAAATGGCCTCAAAAATAGGGAGAATCAATGATCGTTCACTTGAAGGAAAGACGAAACTCTCGATGAATGAGACAGAACCGAAACCCGATTGAAGGAGTTTACAGTGAAAGAAGAATCAGAATCAGAGAAAGGAAAGAAAGATCAGCTCATGAACCTCTCCTTATTTTTGAGGTCATTGAACTAGGTAAAGCCGCTTCTCTCCTGAAATCCTTCTTGAACTTCTTTTCCTATTTCTTCTTTTATTTTAAACTAACTAAGACGAAACGAAAGCAAGATTTATTCTTTTTTTCCTATTTCTTCTTTCACTCCTTCAAAGGTTGGTTACCTTCTGTCTTAGCCAGCCGAGCTAGCTTTAGCTTTGTGTTTTATTCCCTGAAGTTCGTTATGAGAAGGAAGTTCTTATGAACAAAGACTCAACTCAAGACTCAAGAGAACCCCTTCCGCTTATACTCTCTTCTCCTTTCTTGCTTTCACTCCTTGAGTGACTCTACGGTAAAGCAGCTGGCTTCTCCCCTGCCCCGATATGCCCTGAATTTCATTTATAGAAGTCCAACCTTTGGTCCTTCTGATTCCGAGAAGGAACTACTTCTTTCAATCCCTGCGGCCCGGCACTGCTTCTCAAAACCACACTAGCTGTTCAGCTTCTAGAACTACGCTAAATAGAAGGGAAAGCCCGGGACGGGATACTGACTAGCTTCCTTTCAGGCTAACCTTCTTTTGTCTTCCCTTAAGAAGGAGAGAAGAGAGTATTGTACAAAGGCTAACCTTCTTTTGTCTTCCCTGTCGAAAGAGAGAGAGAGAGAACTAATAACTAGTATCTCTAGATAACTAATACCCTATCCCCCTAATACTCTATTTATTCGTTGAATTGTAAGACTGAACTCAAGACTAATTCATTAGAGTTTCCGTAACTTGCTGCTTGCTTTCTTTCTTTCTTTTCTTGCTTGCTAGCTCGGGCTGTCTCTGCTCTGCCTTTCGTTCTCTTCGTTCTCTTCCTTCTCTTTCTTCTTGCTTGCTTGCTGCTTGCTTTCTATTCTACTCTTTTTGATGAGAGAGAAAGTGTTTCATTTCAAGCCTCAAGTAAAGATGCATATGAGAGTTTTCGGGCCAGGCTAGGTGTTGGATGGAACAGGCCTGGAGTCAGACTCTTTCTTCACCTTTACTGTGTTTGTTTGAAGAAGGTAGACTCAATCAAGCCAAGGAGGATGAATTCATTAGAGTGAACTGGCAACTCAACTCCTTATTCATTAGAGTTTACGGAACAGGCTAGGTTGGAAGAGAACAAACGATGTCGATCAAGCCTTCCCTGTCGAGAGGAGAGTGTATTGTAAGAAGGATAGCCTACTTCTGTCTTCCCTAAGAAAGAGTATTGTAAGAGAAGGATAACCTCCTTCTGTCTTCCCTACTAAGAAAGAATATTAATTGTTAAAGGATAACCTACTTCTGTCTTCCCTAAGAGAACTACAAGAGAACTACTAGGAGAAAAAACTACTAGGAGAAAGAACTACAAGAACTACTAGAACTAATAATTAGTATCTATAGATAACTAATACCCTGTCCCCCTAATACTCTATCTTCTTTTTTTCTTGTCTTGTTCTTGTCTTTCTTCTCTCTCTGCTGCCTACTTCCTCTTTCATCTTTTCCGGTAAGGTAAGACGAAACAAGATTCATTCTTTAACTAATCCTACTCCTCTCTCCTCTGCCTACTCCTTACTCCTACTCTACTTACTTGACTCCTTTTGTCTAGTGTATTACCTGACCTATACTATACATACTTCTTGCTTCTTTCACCTATTCTTGAACTGTAAACTAAGACTAAAGCGAAACCCTGCTGTACTATTCTTCTTTCACGATATTCCCTTCCGGAACAAGGTTAAAGTCAAACATCTTTCCTTCTGTCCTGTCCTTCTGTTCTTTGTGCTTTCTTTCCTCTGTCTGATTGAAGTAAATATGCTGTATGGATTCTCAAGTGTTTCTCAACTCCTTATAAATTCTCCTTCCCCTGAGTCTTTATTCTATTACTTTCTTGCTTTAACTCGTTAAATAGGTGGTTAATGTTAAAGCATCTTCCCTTCTGTCCTGAACTATTACTTCTTTCACTCTTTCAGAAGGTAAAGCGAACTAGCTCTTTTCTTTCACCTATTGATTATTCTTAAGACTCAATGAAAGAGAAGCTGATGAACCTGCCTGATATGAATCCAACAACTGATCACGTGTATGTACCCGAAGGACCGATTACAAGAAGCAAGGTTAAGAAGATTCAAGAGGCCTATACATTGCATCTTCAAAAGCTAGCTAGTGTGTCGGTTGAAACAAAGACTTTTGAGCCCAAAAATCTTTATAGCATTAACATATAAAATCAAGAAGATAATGGAGTGGCTGATATTGGAAAGTAATTAGAAGACTTGCCTCTGGTAGTTGAATTACCAATTAAAGAAATTATTAATGCCTTATTTGCTTCATTTTATATTTAATAGCATTTAGTAATAGTTTGTATGAATTGCCTTATATTCTTCAATTTGTATTTAATAGCATTTATTAGCATTTATTAGTGGTTGGTGGCTGAACCTTATTTTATTAGGGTTATCTTATGGGCCTATTTAAAGGCATGTAATATTCATGTTTGGGGGATTTTTGTTGAATACAGTAAAAACCTTTGTGTTTTCTTGATACCCTTTTGGTGTTATTCTTTTCCAAACCTTGCTTTAGGTTTGATGTTTAAACCGATTCATTGAATTAGTTTTGATCAAGCTAATTCTGGAGTGAATTGTCTTGGTATCTAAGAGTGACCATCATAGATTCCAAGTTCGATTTAAGAGTCATTCATCTTCTAACCAGCTCTTAGTTGGAATCAATCCGTTAAGTTAGCTTTCTCTGTGAGCGTTTTGCAAGGATTCTAGAAGGACCTCTAGCTCTGCAAATTCCAACATTGTTGGCGCTTATCATTTGGTATTAGAGCATTTGGTCGACGTTCTTTGGCTGCTCTAGAGGTGAAATATTTTTATTGTTATTTTATTTGTATCAATTTTTTTCTCTCTCAGATTATCGAAAAAAAAAAAAAAGTCAGCCTTTACATTCTTGACCTAGTACCAAAAGCCCACCTTTGAGTGTTAAACACGAGCGTCCCTAAGTAAAATTTTTGTGAGAAGTGTGGAGAGGCCCCTTGATAACAAAATGTCACATAATGGAGAAGCAGTACCACCAGTACCAGATCTTAATACAACCATTCTTCAAGCAATTCAAGGTATGAT
The DNA here is from genome assembly GCF_057944985.1 of Cucurbita pepo subsp. pepo. Classification (NCBI taxonomy): domain Eukaryota; kingdom Viridiplantae; phylum Streptophyta; class Magnoliopsida; order Cucurbitales; family Cucurbitaceae; genus Cucurbita; species Cucurbita pepo. The sequence goes on along the minus strand of NC_141802.1, from coordinate 10,319,389 downwards.
GGAAATGATGATGGAAGGTAGACAAGAAAGAAGGGCGCAACAACAAAGACAAGAACGAACATTACAAGAAGATGAAGGTATAGTAGTACAAGAAAGACAAGTTGATGGTAGATGGGGAGGAAGAAATAACCATGCAACTATTAATGCAACCTAGAAGGATGGAAAGAGTACATGAAGATAGAGATGGGGAAGTTAAACTCAAAATCCCGCCCTTTTGTGGAACGGCAGATTCTGAGGCATACTTGCAGTGGGAAAGAAAGATAGAGCATGTGTTTGATTGCAACACCTATAGTGAAAATAAGAAGATGAGACTTGCTATTGCCGAATTTACTAATCATGCTGGTGATTGGTACCAACATCTCAAATCCGAGAGAAGAAGAAAAGAGGAGGATCCAATAGAGACATGGGAAGAACTTAAAGAAGCCATGAGAAAAAGGTATGTTCCAAAACATTATGAAAGAAATTTGAAAACTAAATTGCAAGGTTTGAGGCAAGGAACAAAAAGTGTGGCGGAATATTATCAAGAGATGGAAACTATGATGAAAAGAGCAAATGTTAGAGAAGAAGAAGAAGATACCATGTCTAGATTCCTTGGAGGTTTGAATCGAGAAATTGCTCATCTTGTTGACAGAAATCCACCACCATATCTGGAAGACATGTATCATTATGCTCTCAAAATTGAAGACCAATTGAAGGAAGAAAAAGAGCATTAAAAAAGGTACACATCACGAACTAACACCTTTTCAAATTCTAAAACTTGGAACAAGGATAGTTTTGTGAATAGAAATGAATCAATGTCACCAAAAGAAAAGTTTGTGGCTGCTAAAAGAGTGGAGGCTGAGAGTTCCATTGGCAAAAAGAATGAAGCTTCAAAGACGGTAAAGGAGAAGTCTAGTTCTATTCAATGTTGGAAGTGCAAAGGGTTTGGACACATGAGCAAAGAGTGTGTTAATAAAAAAGTTATGGTGATAAGGAATGGTATACTTGATTCAGATGATGAATGTGAGGATCATGACTCACAGCTTGTGGAAGAAATCGCAGCATATGATGATGAGTATGTTGAAGAAGATAATTCCATATCTTTGATCACAAGAAGGGTACTCAATGTTCAAATCAAGGAAGAGAAATTTGAAGATCAAAGGGAAAACTTGTTCCACACAAGATGTTTGGTCAAAGGAAACCCATGCAGCTTGGTGATTGATAGTGGAAGTTGCACAAATGTGGTAAGCAGCTTCCTTGTAAAAAGACTTCAACTTTCTGTCCATCCCCATCCAAAACCATACAAACTTCATTGGTTAACAAACAAAGAAGAAATTAAGGTGAACTCCCAAGCTCTTATTTCTTTTACTCTTGGAAGATATAAAGATGAAATTCTTTGTGATGTCGTACCAATGCATGCGGGGGACATCTTATTCGGCCGACCTTGGCAATATGATAGAAAGGTAACATTTGATGGTTTGATGAACAAGTATACTTTTACTTTGTGTGGGAAGAAATTTACTTTACTTCCATTGTCTCCATATGAAGTACATTGTGACCAATTGAAATTAGAGAAGAAAAGAAAACAATCTGAAGAACAATAATGGAGAGAAGAAACTAAGGTAAAGGTGAGAAAAAAAAAAAGTGGAAAAAAAAAACAATATTCAGTTCTTGTCCGGAAAGAACAAAGAATTTGATTTGAGGACAAATCCTTTTAAAGAAAGGGGGGATGATATGAATCCAACAACTGATCACGTGCATGTACCCGAAGGACCGATTACAAGAAGCAAGGTTAAGAAGATTCAAGAGGCCTATACATTGCATCTTCAAAAGCTAGCTAGTGTATCGGTTGAAACAAAGACTTTTGAGCCCAAAAATCTTTATAGCCCGAAGGACCGATTACCCGTACCTCTTGATGTCAGTTGGGTTCGGGTAGGGATGGTGTATCGATCAGTGGAGATCCTATACCAAACTAATTCTGCTTTTTCCGATCGAGATGAGATTTACGTGCTATAGGACAACCTGCGCTTAGTAGTCTTACTATTATAGTTATGGTGGTGACTACCTTTCTTCTTATTCGTGGTACCCTATTTAACCGTAAAATAGCTTTACCGTTCAATCAAGAAGGATAGGAAAAGGTGAATGAGTTCAGTTCGTAAACAAGAATGAATCCTGACTGATAGTGTTTGTTGAATAACTCACATAACGGGAGAGTCAAAGAGTAGTGTTTGAAGGAAAAGGGTGTCGGTTGAGTCTTTCCTTCCTGTTCAGGAGAATGCATCCATCTTTCTTCTTCTTTGATAGTTCCATCTGGGCTGGGAGAGTCAATTCATTAGCTGCTTTACCCCTTGTTCAATTTGGGAGTGAATCTTGAGTTGAGGATTGACTTCCGGGGTGAAGGTTCAGGTTTTGTTTGAGGTTGAGTCTTGACTTGTTGTAGAGGGGCAGGAGCGAAGCTGTGAAACCTTAAGGGGAGGTGAAGGAGCGAAGCTACTTTACCTTAAGGGAAAGGAGTTCCTCTTTTTTTCCTGGCAGCTTCAATTCTATTGCTTTAACCTCTCACTCGGTAAAGTTCGGCCCTTCCCCTCTGATATTACCTGACCTTGCTGCGCTCGCTTTCTTTGTTTTATTCCCTTCTTTGTCTGAGTCTTCTGACTTTGCCTCCCCTGTGAACCTGTCCCTGATTTCATTGAAGAAGGTCAAGCTATTTTAGGGTCTCTTCTCTATATCTGCTTAATTCTATTCTTGTTATGGTTCTTTCTTTATTCTCATTCAGTGATTGATTGTTCACCTTTCACTCTTTTACTTGTCCCTTCATCAAGTCAATATCCTCAACTCAAGCAAGATTAATTCGACGAAACCGACACCCCCTTTTCTTTCATTTCACTCTTTGACTCACAAGGTAAACTCCGGAACTACTGAAGGAACCTTCTTTCACGAGGTCTGTTTGCTCCTTCACCTTCTTGCTTTCACTCCTCTCCCTTTTGGTCGAGCTGTTGAACTCCTGACCCTTTAGTTAGTCCTATTGATTCTTGAACTGTAAACACTCAACTCCTTATTCATTCTTGCTCTTCTCCTTTCTTGAACTGTAAACTAAGAAACCCCCTGATCTTTCTTCCACAGCTGAGACTCCCTCATTCCCCTCGTACGTAAACTCTCTGTCTCGCAGCTTCGCTCAATCACCTATCCTTTACAGGAGAGAAAATGAATAGTGTTTGGAAGAGAACTTAACTGCTCCTGAAAAAGAAAGTGTTGAAAGGAAAGACGAAAGATGAATGAGTCGGAACAAACGGGAAGTCAAGACTCTCGATTCGTTAGAGTTTACAGTGAAAGAAGGGAGAGGAAAGAGACTGAACCTATCCTTTCTTTACCTTAGCTGCTTCAATTCTGATTAATTCCGGAAACCCCGGTAAAATGGGCTATTTAGCTTTTTCACTAACAAAAGCTACTGAAAGAAAAGATTTTGTATCCAGCATAGGGGTAAAACATTAAAAGACCTTTTTCCCTAATAGCTGCCGCTGAAATCAAATAAATCCTATCTAACATAGGGGTAAAACATTAAAAGACCTTTTTCCCTCGGTAAAGCTGTTTCAAGAAAAGAAATTCTATCCAGCATAGGGGTAAAACATTAAAATCCCGGTCAAATGGGCCGAGGTAATGTTGAAGTCAATCCTCAACTCAAGATGAATTATCTGGAACAGTTAAAGAATGAATTGATTAAAGAACCTTTACTATGTTTGATTGAAGAAGAAGACGAAGAGAAGATGAATTCGACTTCACTCCTGAACCAGATTGAACTGTTAAAGTGGCTGGCTGAAGGAGGTGAACTGATGAACCAGCGTGGACGAGAGGAGAAGAGGAAGGGTTTCAGCGGAGCTTAGTTAGAAGAAAAGGAAAGGAAGGAGCTTTCACTAAAAGGTGAACGGGACGAAGGGGTGCAAGGTTTGATCCAAAGAAAGAAAAGAAAGATGAATGAGAGTGAACTCCGGAACCTATCAGTCTGTCCCTTTCCAGTCGAGTAAATGAATGAGCTCTTGAACCTCTACAACTCGGTTTCATGGCAGAGCTCCTTCACCTCCCCTCCCTGTCGGTTTCATGGCATCGCTCCTGTCCCTCTTGGTCGAGCTATTGAACTCCTTTCTCTGTCGGTAAAGCTGCTTCGCTCCTTCACCTCCCCTGTCGGTTTCACAGCTTCGCTCCTGCCCCTCTACAATAAGGGTTTCACTCCCTCACCTCTCTTCCCTTCCCCTATTTAGCTTATGAAAGAATGGGGTCTCCTTATTCATTCTCGTTGACTCCTACACCTGATTGAACTCGGTAAAAGACAAAGAGAAAACCTTCCCCTGGGCCTCTCCAACTATCAGCTTCTCCCCTGAACCTTTACTGTCGGTAAGATTAATTAACCTGAACCTATCCTTTCTTTACCTTTACTGTGGTTGAAGGGAAGTGTTTCAAGGAAAGACTCAAGATTCATTCAACTCAAGAGTAAGTCAAGAAAGATCAGCTCATGAACCGTAACCTGAACCTCTACAACAAATGAAAGGATGTTCGCTGCGCTCCTATGGATTCTTTCACTCAGTAAATGGGTTGGTTCATTCAGTAGCTCTTTTCTTGAACGAGAGAGATCTCTTCTCTTTGCTTTTCTTTCCTCTCGCTCCTTTTCTGATATGCCCTGACCTGATGAACCTTATACGATATTCCCTTGCCGAGCTAGCTTTGTTTTATTCCCTTTAAACACTCTTGAATTAAGGAAGGAAAGACTCAAGCAAGAAAGAAGCATTCTCCTGAACCTCGTAAACTTAGTCTTTGTCTTCTCTCCTTTTCCGATATGACCCCTTCCTATTGATCTTGAACTGTAAACACTCAACTCAAGACTCAAGGAAAGCAAGATGAATGAGAGTTGTAGAACTGAACTCCTTTTTTGACAGTGAAAGGAGAGTCAATTCCTTGCAGCTCCTTCACCTATCGGTTTCACAGCATCGCTCCTCTCCCTCTTGGTCGAGCTATTTCACTCCTGAACCTATCAGTTTCACCGCTTCGCTCCTGAACCGAAGAACCTTTACAGGAAAGCAAAGGCAAAGAGAAAGTCAAGCAAGAAAGAGAAGCTCAATCACCTTCCAAGGTAAAGCATATGAAATCAATCCTTCTTTCACCTATTTCTTCTTTCTTCGGAACCTGAAGGGAAGTCGTCAATCCGAAACTCCTTATTCATTCTCCTGTAAAGACCATTAATTAGAAAATTCTATCTTCTGTCTATTTTTTTGGATAAAAGAGTCTATTTTCGAGGTAATTTGTTCGGGGCTGGATAAGAAGAAGAAAGTGAAAACCGGAACCTGCCTGCCCATTCACCTCGTAAAGCAATTCCATTTCCTTCACCCCTCTCCCTTTGGTCGAGTGGTTTCACCCCTTTCGATCGAGTTCCCTATGGCTTCGCCCCTCTCCCTATCGTTCGAGTGCCTTCGTCTCTTCGCCTGTCGGTCTCAGGCCTTCGCCCATTTACCTTTTTGCCAGTGTTTGAAGGGAAAGAAGGGAGACTAAAGATTCATTCGACGGAACAGCCAGTCTCAACTCCTTATTCATTCTAAAGAGAGAGTTTATGGAACAGGCTTTCTTGCTTGCTCGGGCTCCTCTTGCTTGCTGGGTTGTAAGGAACTGGCTTGCTTTCACTCTTGAACTCCTTTTCTTTTCCGATATTTCCTGAGCAGCTACTGAACCTGAACCTACTTATTAATGATCAAGAACAGTCAGTCTCGACTCAACCTATCCCACTAATAGCCTTTACTGTGAAAGAAGGGAGGTAAAGACTATCGATGAATGAGAGTTCACTGGCAGGATAAGAATCAGATCAACCTCAATCACCGGAACCTATTTCTTCTTGAACTGATCCCTTATTCATCAAGTGGTTCAAGTCAAACCTCAAGATGAATGAGAGTTTACAGTAGGGGAGAGGAAAGAAATGCCAGAAAGAGAAGCTCCGGAACCAGAACCTTTATTACTTGACCTACACCTTTTCCTATCCTTTTTAACAGTGAAAGAAGAAATGAAGGAGTTAGCAGCTTTGAAAGACTCAACGAAAGAAGATTAATGATCCTGACCCTATATATTCAGGAACTTATCTTTCTCTTTATTCATCCAGTGTTGAAAGGAAAGACTCAACTTTAAACCTGAGCTACTGAATCTGAACCTGACGAGAATAGAATGAAGGTAGGGAGACTAAGAATGAAACTTGACAGTGTAAGGGAGAATCAAACTTAACTGCTCAATCACCGGAACCGATAGAGAATGCAAGAAAGAGAGGAGAGAGAAGCAAGCGACTGAACCGATATGACCTGAGCTTTACAGGAGAGTGAGTAAATTCATTAATTAGCTATTGAACCCGAACCTGATTGAACTCCTGGTCAGACTCAACTCAAGAGGAAAGAGACTGAACGAACCTCTCTCTAGTCCCGTAAGTTCTTGTTCGAGGTAAACTCCTTCCCCTGTTGGTAAAGATGCTTCGCTCCTAAACTACTGAAAGGATGTTTGCTTCGCTCCTTAGCTGCTTTGAAAGACGAAAGACGAAAGATTCATGATCGTGAACTGGAAGGAAAGACTATCGAAGAAGAAATGAGAGTGAACTGTCAGTCAAGACTATCGAAGAATCAATTCGACTTAACTGTAAGTAAATCCGAAAGATTCCTTCTTGATCTTGATCTTCCCCTTCAAGTGTTGAAAGGAAAGACTCGACTAAACATTCGTTATCCTGTAAACACTCCTTAGGAATGATCGTTCACTGTCAGGAAAGACTATTGAAGAATCAATTCGACTTAACTGTAAATAAATCCGAAAGATTCCTTCTTGATCTTGATCTTCCCCTTCAAGTGTTGAAAGGAAAGACTCAACTAAACATTCGTTATCCTGTAAACACTCCTTATGAATGATCGTTCACTATCAGGAAAGACTATCGAAGAATCAATTCGACTTAACTGTAAGTAAATCCGAAAGATTCCTTCTTTCTCTTTCTCTTCCCCTTCAAGTGTTGAAAGGAAAGACTCAACTAAACATTCGTTATCCTGTAAACACTCCTTATTCGTCATCGTTCACGGTCACACTCAAGATTCATTATCCTGATCTTACTTCTTTCACTGACGTACTCTCCTATAAAGACTGTTTCTTCTTCTTCAGCTTTTCCTCTATTTCTTCTTTCTCTTCTCTTTCTCCTTCTTTATTCTCTCTCTTGTTTCATATTTGATTTTCATATGGGGAATGTTCAAAGATCTATTTTTCATCATATTTACGGGATTCCTGGGTTCGGACCGAAGAAGCAATGTAACTCGATCATTATCAAAATCAAACTAACTGCATTTTCTGTCCGTGAAGGATGTCCTTATAAATAAATAAGTGATCTAGTTGTCACTGATATTACACAATGTACATGTGGAGAGAATCCTATCCTATTCATAGAATACTAGCGGAGGAATTTCAGCAAAAACAGGAATTGGCAACGAATAAAAGTATAGAAAAGATAGATCAAAATAGAATATATCCTTTAGTACTCGCCATAAGTACTGCAATAGTTAGAAGTATGCTTCATTCTCAGGAAATATATCATTAATCAAGTAAGTAGAGCAACCTTGAACCCATACCCTTGAGGACCTGATCCCCCTTTATAGAGAGAAAATAGAATAAGAAAGAATCAATCTAGCGCCAAGCTAAGGGCGATGAGAAGTGCACAGAGAGAGCTTTCAAGTCAAGATAAGATGGGCTTAGGAAGGCATTACCGCTGGAGGGGCTTATCTTACTACAACTAGCTGACAAAATGGAGAAGGACTACACTGGAACTTAGAGGGATTCTGCTGGCCTGGTAAGAGATTACAAAAGTGGTTTACCAACCTGCTCCAGATTCTATTTTCCACTGAATCTTCTGCTCCTATCCCCTGTCTATTTTTTGGGAGATTTTCCTATCCTCTGTCTATTTTTTGGGTGAAAAACGAAACGAAAGAAGCATGAACCTCGGCTTCTCTCCCCTTCCCCTATTTCTTCCTTCAAACACTTGGTAATGAAGTAGCTCTTTGCTTTCTTTTGATTCAGCTTGAAAGACGAAACTCAAGATGAATGAGAGTGAACCGATATTCCTTGAACTACTTCCCCTGAACCTTCAAAGACAGTAAACAAGGTGGCTTCGCTCCTTTCCTTTACATGAGAGTCAATTCATTCATTCAATCCTACACCTATCTATCTTTTACTGTGTTTGGAATCAAAGAAAGGATTTTGAAAGGGCTCATAGTGACTTGGAATAACCGCTCGTTTCTCTGTGGCGCGAAAGGGAAATAGATAGCCATTTTTGCCTATAGAACGTCTACAAACAAGATGATTGAATCGTCAATATCGCCGGATTCCTGTGTGTGTACCAAATCAATATGAAAAATGAAAGAAAAAAGATCTACTGTTCTAATTTCATGCTTATCGGATTGTAACCGCTGACTTATGCCTTACTGATATGAACCAAGAGACATCAATCATACAATATACTTCAATGAAGATGTGAAGAAAAGGTTGTCAAAATTATCAAAAGATGTTTCAATTCATACTACATTGAAGAAGAATGAAGTTTGATTGTTGTAAATTTTGGGTGGGATACAATTTAGAGTAATTTAGAGTTATTGTATTTTAAGACTTTTTATTTAATTTCGGTTACATAAATAATGGCTAATTATGGCCATAAATAGGAATGTTACAACTCTTGGAATACCTTTAGTAGTTTCATTTTTGAGGTTATTTAAAGCCTTATATGTTGTATTTGTAAGGTGGCTTGGAAAATATTATAGAAAGAAGCATTTGTGCTTTCTTTAGCCAATGGCTAAGTTTCTTTGCAATTCTATGTAGTTTAGGTTGCATGTAGAATCATTCAAGCTCGACATGATCAATCTTGCTTGTGGAGTGATTCGAATCTCAAGCAAGTGTTCTTGCGTTGAGATATTTGATCAACAAGAATCATTCAAGCTAGACATGATCGATCTTGCTTGTGGAGTGATTCGAATCTCAATCAAGTGTTCTTGCCTTGAGATATTCGATCAACAAGGTAATCCGAATCTTATTCCCCTTGTAGTTGATTCCTTATCTTATCATTCGGTATCAGAGCTTCAGTGATATGAACAACGACCAAGGAATTTCCATACCTCAAGGTCCAATTACAAGAACGAGAGCCAAGAAGCTACAACAAACCTTATACAGTTATATTCAAGCTATGGTGAGCTCATCAAAGGAAATTCTAGAAGACGTTGGTGACCTCCCTTATATGTTATACAAAGTTGAGCTTCAAGACAGAGATGAATTAAATGCACTTTAAGTTGCATTTAATGAACTCCGCTGAATATCAAATAGTCCAAGGATGACTAATAAGCACATTTTATTATTTGCATTATTTAATTATAGTTTAACTATTTGTTTTCATATTTAAGCTAGTTTTAAATATAGGAGTTAAGGTTATATTGTAACCCACATAGGTTACTATATTCCACCATTAACTAGGGTATTTCTCATTTACTAGCCCATTTAATTTTGGAGTTATGTATCACATAGGTTAAGGTTTGTAAAGGCTATATAAAGCCTTCTTTTCTTTGATTAGACATCAGATTTTGGAATTGAGAATAGAATTTCTATTTTAGCTTTGTTGAGAGCTAAACTTTCTTTGCAAATTCTTGTGTTTAGAACTTGCATGTAGAGTCATTCAAGTGGTAATGATCAAACCTCTTGTGGAGTGATTCGAATCACGAGTTCAGAAACGAGTTTTCTTTACTCTTGATCTTGATCATCAAGGTAATCCGTTCCATACTTTCCCTTGGGTTGATTTCCATATCATTTTGGTATCAGAGCTTTAGGCTCAAGATCGGATATATGTTTCATTGCGCTTATCTCTTTTAATTCTCTTATTATTTTTTTTTTCTTAGTTTGTGTAGAATGTTCATATTCTATCACAAAAATATATAAAAAAAAAAATACATTTTTTTTTTCTGTTCTTTAAAGTGTTAGATCTGGATCTTATCAACACTTTATTCTTCTTTAAGATCTTCTAAATCAATTTTCTGGTTGGTAAATTGATTAGATTTTGCCAATAAGGAAAAAAAATAAAAAAAAAAAAACCATTGAAAGAAAGAAAGCATATTGATGTTAAATGTCTTTCTTTTTTCCTCTGGATTATTATATGTAACTCTCATATGTTTCTACGTCTCAATTAGTCCTTAATCATTTTCTTTCTTTAATTCGTTTCTTTGTCGTTATTCGGATTGCTCCTTCAATACCCTTGTTTATGTATTGAGTGTGCTGTCTATTCACATTGAATTGCACTTAGCTCTATAACATAGCTTGTCTCACATCCCAATTTGTTTTTTGGAGTGTGATTTGTGTGTGCTCAATTGTGAGGGTGAGTTTGTAAGGGAGTGACACATTAATTCGAGTGTTGAGTGCTAAACACGAGTGAACTACATTTACGAGTGAATACACGTGAGGGAGCGCTTGTGAGGTCCTTTTTTTTCTTTTACCTTTCTTTTGTAGCATGGAAAATCCAGACGACAATACTAACATTACTGATGCACGATTGAGAGAAGCACAACAACGAACCATGGAAAGACTAATTCGAGGAATAGAAGAGTTGACTGATCGAATAGGAAGATTGGAGATTCAAAATCAAGCACGACAGAGGATTCCACAACCTACGCCCTCAACCGATACATATGAGGGCGACAATTCTGATCACCACGAGGATAATCCACATGCGGTTGGTCATGGCTTGATGCGAGGGCGAGACCATGGAAGAAGGTATCATAATTTACAACAACGAGTTCCTTATGATGATAGAATTGATCGTAACGTGGGGAGCATCAAATTAAAACTTCCCAAGTTTTATGGCAAAACCGATCCAGAGGAGTACCTTCAATGGGAGAAAACGGTGGAGTCGGTGTTCAACTGTCATAATTTTAGTGATAAAAAGAAGGTACTGTTATGCATTGCTCAATTCAAACAATATGCTCAAATTTGGTGGGATAAATTGATGTCAAGTAGGAGAAGAAACCTTGAAGCACCAATTGATTCATGGTACGAGTTCAAAGAGTCCATGAGGAAGCGTTTTGTTCCACAATATTTTCAACGGGACATGGCGCAAAAGCTTCAAGCATTGAAACAAGGACGCAAGTCTGTGGAAGATTACTACAAGGAGATGGATACATTGATGGATCGACTTGATCTCGATGAGGACATGGAGGCTCTCATGGCGCGGTTTCTTAATGGGTTAAACACAGAGATTGCAGACAAGACTGATTTACAGCCTTATTCTAATATTGAGGAGTTGTTGCACATTGCAATTAAGATCGAGAGGCAAATCCAAAGAAGATCTCAACGGTATTCTTCTAAAACTTTTCCCAATTCTACTTCTACATGGAAAAAGGATAGTAAGAACATTGATTATAAGCATAGAAATCAAGAGATTAATGAGAAGCCTCAAGCTAAATTTGAGAAAGGGGAGAGTTCTAGAACAGGGAAAGAAAAAGTAGAAAAGTCTAATGTTCGAAATAGGGATTTAAAGTGTTGGAGATGTCAAGGGGTAGGACACTATAGTAGAGATTGCCCAAATGCAAGAATTATGACCATCAAGGAGGGAGAAATTGTTACGGATGACGAGGCACATGACGACATAAATGAGGAAACTGATGAGAGTGAGGAGTTTAGCGAAGAGGACCCTACACATATATCTTTGGTTACTCGACGAGCTCTAAACACCCACATTAAGGAGGACGGCCTAGACCAAAGAGAGAACTTGTTTCAAACTCGTTGTCTTGTTCAATCTGTACCTTGTAGTGTTGTCATTGATAGCGGTAGTTGCACCAATGTTGTGAGTTCCATTCTGGTCAAAAGACTTAATTTAAAGACACAACCACATCCAAGACCCTACAAGCTTCAATGGTTGAATGATTGTGGGGAAGTACGGGTAACTCAACAAACTCTTGTTTCATTTACTATTGGAAAATATGTTGATGATGTTTTATGTGATGTTGTATCCATGCATGTTGGAGATTTACTACTGGGGAGGCCATGGCAATTTGATCGTCGGGTAATGTATGATGGGTATGCAAATCGATACTCTTTTACTCACAATGGTAGAAAAACTACTCTTGTTCCATTGTCTCCAAAAGATGTATTTATTGATCATTGTAAACTTGAAAAGAAAAGGCAAGAGGCTGATGCAAAAGCAGAGATTGAAAAAGAATCAGGTGAAAAAATGAGCTTGAGTGAAAAGCAAGAGAGTAACACTCAGCCTAGAGAAAAAAAAGAGAGAAAAGCCAAATCAGTAAGCTTGTATGTTAGATCAAGTGAGGCTAGGAATGTTTTGCTCTCTAACCAGACTATTCTTGTACTTATGTGCAAGGGGTCTTGTTACTTTACTAACATGCTTAACCCTTCTTTGCCTAGTGATTTTGTTGTGCTTTTGCAAGAGTTTGAAGATTTATTTTCTGAGGAGATGCCTAGTAGTTTGCCACCACTTAGAGGGATTGAACACAAGATTGACTTCATTCCTGGCGCGCCCATTCCAAACCGACCAGCATATAGGACTAATCCAAAGGAGGCTGAAGAGATACAAAGGCAAGTAAGTGAACTCCTTGCTAAAGGGTATGTACGTGAAAGTTTGAGTCCTTGTTCTGTTCCAGTTATTCTTGTACCTAAGAAAGATGGTTCTTGGCGTATGTGTGTTGATTGTAGGGCTATAAACAAGATAACTATAAAGTATAGGCATCCAATTCCTAGATTAGATGATATGCTTGATGAATTGCATGGATGTAGTCTTTTTACTAAGATTGATTTAAAATCGGGTTATCATCAAATTCGCATGCATATTGGGGATGAGTGGAAAACAGCTTTTAAAACCAAGTATGGTCTTTATGAATGGTTGGTTATGCCTTTTGGATTAACTAATGCACCTAGTACATTCATGAGACTAATGAACCATGTCTTACGAGAATACTTAGGTAAGTTTGTGGTTGTTTATTTTGATGACATCCTTGTTTACTCTAAATCTTTAGATGATCATATTACCCATGTACGCAATGTTTTGACTACTTTAAGAAATGAATGTTTGTATGTAAATTTAAAGAAATGTAGCTTTTGCATGGAAAAAGTTAACTTTCTTGGGTTTGTAGTTTCATCTAATGGTGTTGAGGTTGATGAGGAGAAAGTGAAGGCTATAAAAGAGTGGCCTACACCTAAAAATGTAAGTGAGGTAAGAAGTTTTCATGGTCTTGCAAGTTTCTACCGTAGGTTCATTAAGAATTTTAGTACAATTGCTTCACCCTTGAATGCCACTTGAATGACTCTACATGCAAGTTCTAAACACAAGAATTTGCAAAGAAAGTTTAGCTCTCAACAAAGCTAAAATAGAAATTCTATTCTCAATTCCAAAATCTGATGATGCAAAACATATTGCAGACCTGTTCTTTAGGGAAGTTGTACGATTGCATGGCATTCCTAAAAGCATCGTTAGTGATCGTGATGTCAAATTTTTAAGCCACTTTTGGCGTGTTTTATGGGGTAAGTTAGGAACTAAGCTCGTATATTCAACTACTTGTCATCCTCAAACGGATGGACAAACTGAAGTTGTTAACAGAACCATGACTACTATGCTTAGGGCTATTATTGATAAGAATCTTAAGACTTGGAAAATAGAGTAAAAGAAGCATTTGTGCTTTTCTTTAGCCAATGGCTAAGTTTCTTTGCAATTCTATGTAGTTTAGATTGCATGTAGAATCATTCAAGCTCGACATGATCAATCTTGCTTGTGGAATGATTCGAATCTCAAACAAGTGTTTGAGATATTTGATCAACAAGAGTCATTCAAGCTAGACATGATCGATCTTGCTTGTGGAGTGATTCGAATCTCAATCAAGTGTTCTTGTCTTGAGATATTCGATCAACAAGGTAATCCGAATCTTATTCCCCTTGTAGTTGATTCCTTTATCTTATCATTCAGGCTCAAGTTCGGATATATGTTTCCTTTGCGTTTCTTTTCAATTTGTTTTTTATCTTTTTAGTTTTTAATCGATCCAAAATAAAAAAATCCAATCTGGGCTCTACTAAAAAATTTGAGAGGTGAGAATGAAAGCTTCATTTGTGTAAATAATGAGTGCAGATAGAGTGGCCTAAAATTCCTTGAGCATATATACTCTTGAGAGAGTGTTGTGAGGTCCGTTGTATTTCCATAACTTATTTTTTGCAGCAAAGTTACACAAATAGATTCGAGGACGAATCCTCTTGAAGAAGTGGAGAAGGATATGAACCAAGAGACATCAATCATACAATATACTTCAATGAAGATGTGAAGAAAAGGTTGTCAAAATTATCAAAAGATGTTTCAATTCATGCTACATTGAAGAAGAATGAAGTTTGATTGTTGTAAATTTTGGGTGGGTTACCATTTAGAGTAATTTAGAGTTATTGTATTTTAAGACTTTTTATTTAATTTCGGTTACATTTACATAATGGCTAATTATGGCCATAAAGTAGGAATGTTACAACTCTTGGAATACCTTTAGTAGTTTCATTTTTGAGGTTATATAAAGCCTTATATGTTGTGTTTGTAAGGAGGCTTGGAAAATATTATACAAAGAAGCATTTGTGCTTTCTTTAGCCAATGGCTAAGTTTCTTTGTAATTCTATGTAGTTTAGGTTGCATGTAGAATCATTCAAGCTCGACATGCTCAATCTTGCTTGTGGAGTGATTCGAATCTCAAGCAAGTGTTCTTGCGTTGAGATATTTGATCAACAAGAATCATTCAAGCTAGACATGATCGATCTTGCTTGTGGAGTGATTCGAATCTCAGACAATATTCTTGCCTTGAGATATTCGATCAACAAGGTAATCCGAATCTTATTCCCCTTGTATTGATTCCTTATCTTATCACTTACCATGGCGTTCGTTACTCTACCACTTAGTGAAAAAGGCCTATTTGTTTGATTCAATTTCTGACTGAATAAGCCACTAGCCACGATTAGTTGCGTCTCTATAATTATTAGAAATGAGAAGAATGTACATAAATGGGTATTATCCACTCGCTGATTTAGGAACGAAAAAGAGGATTGATTACTCTACTGAGTCTAGGTAAAATGGTTTGTTTATTGGATTTGATCCTAATTAAATGGATGAGCCCCACCCTAATTCATTTGATGGAGACATGTACACCCTTGAATGTAGATCCATTCACCGAATCATTGATAAAGCAGCAATTCGACTTGGCGAGAAAAAGAATTCTAACAAGAACTTGTGGATCCCTATCCCTCTCTTCCCCAGATTTCCTACCTTCCCTTTTCCTTGAATGAATTTCTTGGCTTAGTGTGAGATCGAAATATACACCTACCTAACCTAATCTTACCAATGAGACTAAGTATGAGAGAGTTTCATCCCGTTCGTTTATAGCATATGGCAAACCAATAACTTCCCGAAGGGTACTAGCCTTCGTATGATTTAAATCAAAGAATTGATGAATTCTATGGAATAATGCAAGACAGAAAAATCCTTCGAATTGCATCATATTAGTCGATTCTATTTATATTGACAATTTCTAAAAACTATTCATACTCTTTCTTCTCATAGATAGTATGATGGCAGTCGGGCAAGTATGCCCCCATCGTCTAGTGGTTCAGGACATCTCTCAGGAGGCAGCGGGGATTCGCCTTCCCCTGTCTGTGGGTAGGGTACTACGAAAGGAAGTGGATCATGGATTATGAATAAGCTTGGAATGGATTCTTCCCGGGTTGATGCTAGAGCGGTTAATGGGGACGGACTGTAAATTCGTTGGTAATATGTCTACGCTGGCTGGTTCAAATCAAGCTCGACCCAATACACTAATTCACGTATCCCACCATAAAATGAGATAACCCATTTGTCCTTGGAAATGCTTGTATGAAAGAATGAATAAAAAACACTCTTAATCCATGCTCCTCTCACTAAAGTCAATGTCTTTGCGCATATCAATCTATTCCTCGCGTCTCTGTCTGGTAAAGCCAATTCTTCGAATCACAAATCTACATAGAAAGGTTTGAAAGAATGAAATCACCAACATATGTTGTACACTTGATTTCCCCGGGATTGTAGTTCAATTGGTCAGAGCACCGCCCTGTCAAGGCAGAAGCTGGGGGTTCGAGCCCCGTCAGTCCCGATGGATCCAAATCCAATAAGAACTACTATGGAAATTTCCATTTCTTCAACGAGTAATGATGGGAGAAAGCCATATGTGCCATATGTTAATTACCGCACAATTATGGGTAGCATCATATTCCGGAAAAGAAAGAATACCGTACTGGGTCTAGTTGATTACACCACATTAATGGAATCGAGTACTATACGTTTCCGGGAAGCACATACACAAAGGGAATTTATTTGGACGATACACAAAAAGGAAGGAGTTTCGAACCTACCTACTTTTCCTTGAATGAATTTCGCTGCCATTGTTTGCTTTGAGTTTGTTTATAAACAGAGGGTAAAGAAAGGTAGTCTGATGATGAGACTGAACCAGATAATTGCATTGGACAAGAAAGAGGGCAGTAGATTATAGAAAAGAAATAATGCAACAAAGACGAAAGAAACTCAAAGTACAGAAATTCAAAGTACAGAAATTCTTTCTTGCATCTCAGGCATTTTGTTTGAATTCGGTATGGATAAAAGATTATCAAAACGGAAACAAAGAGATTATTGAAGTCGTCTCTATTCTAGCATTTATATTGCTACTGCACTGTTCGTTCATTATAGTTCCTACCGCTTACTTAATAATAGATGTAAAGAGAGTCAAAGTGATTAATTTGAATTAATCTTGACTTTCTTTGTTCTTATCAATGATTGGAGATAAGCAAAATGACAAGGATTCCCATTTCGCGTCTTAAATGAAATTGGCGGACTAGAATTATCAGTATTCTACGAGAGAAGTCTTCTATGAGATCCGAGAGTATGTTAGTAAAGAAATATATTAATCTTTCTACAATACTCTTATTGTTATTGAAGTGTATCAAATTGTACTCTATAAAACTAGAGGTTGAATATAGATGAATCTACAATATATATCTTTCTATTAGAGATATCATCTCAATTACATATATGTCTAGTTAGTTAATACAATATCCATCGTGGCCCAATTCTATATTCTTTGCTTCATACATTCACCTTGGTTCCAATGAATCAGAAATAAAATAATCGAAAGGCCCCCGCGCCGCCCACTAATCCTTCCTTGTTCTAGCATGATAAAGAAGTAATTGATTGAGCAATTGACAGATAATCCAGGGGTTCGGTTCCATAGGCACTTTTTCTCTTGGGATTTATAAAAGAATTAGTCAATCCCATCTTTCACATTTGAGCCATCATATGAAATGAGTTCGATAAAAGAAGCGGAAATCCTACTATTTAGTAAAGAAAAGAACTAAAAGACTAAGAATAATAAATCAAAGAAGTGGGAAGCACCGTAATATGGATGGGGCCGAGGTACTATCTTATTATGAAGTAGTAGATTCTTATGGAAGAGTATCTCATTGGACAACCACTATGTCTATCTTCTTTGCGTGTCGAAAGAATGTATCTACTTTTAAAGGGATAATCCTCTTTTTTACTGTCACAAAGATCAAAAGTGTTGCAGAAGGATCTATCAAATAAGCCAAAAATAATCCATATGAGACAGTTTCATTCTTCAATTAGTAGTACTTCTAGAGAGAGTCCACTTACTTCTTCCCCATACTCCGAGTGAAAGAGAATAAAGACTACCATTAAAGCAGCCCAAGCAAGATGACTTACCCCATGTGAATTATGTCCCCTATCTCTATGAATAGAAAGAAAAGAATTATTATTCTATAATTGCTCACTCATTATTATTATGAACTAATAATAGTGGAAAGCGCATAGTCAAAAAGAGATTCGCGCACAACACCATTGATGAAACAATCCACAAATATAGAATTATAACAAGTTCTTATATGCTAGTATAATCAAATTAAGTACAAATCAAAGAAAGAGGCGGGGAAACTCTTGGAAGTCTGAAATTAGTACCATGTAGGAATAATCAGACCTAGTCTTTTGTTCTCCTGCATTTCATTACATTACAAAGAGTATAAAAAGAGTCAATCAACCACTAGCTATCGCATACCCAACCATACTATTATTCCTTTCTCATTTGATCTAATCTCCCCCTATTTAGACAATCAGGAGATGGGATGACCTATTACATGCTAGAGCTTATCGAAAAGAAGTTCCTTGGCAGATTTGAAAGAAATTAGCCATTCAATATAATAGTGATGGACTGCTCGAGCACTTGGATACTTTCATGCATGAGTCCATATATAAAGTATCTTCTTCCCTATCCGTAACTCAAAATCAAATGAGATTCCCTAATTCAAGACTCAATCAGTAGACACCCGGAGTCGAAGGGTTATCATAGCAGGAATATTTAACGATTTGCATTACTCTACTAAATTCTCTTGAAACCTGAAACCTAGACGAAAGGATGTATAGCATTTTATAGAACCCCAACGATGCTTAGAATCAAGCAAATATAAAGAGAAAGAGAAAGAAAGAAAAGAGGCTTGCTTGTCTTCTCCTGGAAAATCAATGATAAAGTTATATCAGCTCTAAATCAAAGTCTTTACCATTCTTTTGTTTGTTGATGAGACGACACCCAGCAGATTTGAACTGGGTAAATAGGGAGGGATTCGCAGGCCCACGCCTTACCTTACCGCTCGACCATGCCGCCAAAACAATACTAAATCTTGGATTGGCTCTATCTCTTCAATTGATAGTATCTTACAACACCCAATATCAAAAACTCAAAAGCGAAAATCGGAACCTCGGCTTGGCGCCTTTTCACTATTCTATTCTTTCACTGCTGGGTAAATAGGCTGATCAGCTCCTTCCCCTCCCCTTAAGGTAAAGCTGCTTCGCTCCTGACCCTGAACCTATCTATCCTTTAGGAGCTCCTTCACCTTTACAGTCTTTGAATCAATGAATTAGCAGCTTGACAGGGGAGTCAATCAAATCAAAGAGATAGTGAAACTGGAACCTTGCATGAGAGTCAATTCCTTGCAGCTCAATCACCTATCACAAAGAAGGGAGAGGCAATTCAGATTCAATCCTTTCCCTCTCTCTCCTTTACTTGACGATAATGAATGAGACTGAACCTAAACCTTAACCTTCACCGATATGACCTGACTTGATTCCTTGACCAGATGGAACTGTAAACAAAGACGAAAGGAAAGATGAATGAGAGTGAACAGGAAGGAAAGAAGAAAGATGCATTCTCCTAACTCCTTCACTTGTCCCTGATTTCAGTCTTTGAATAAAAGTAACTGCATAAAAGGAACCTATAGTGATAAGATAAGGAATCAATACAAGGGGAATAAGATTCGGATTACCTTGTTGATCGAATATCTCAAGGCAAGAACACTTGATTGAGATTCGAATCACTCCACAAGCAAGATCGATCATGTCTAGCTTGAATGATTCTTGTTGATCAAATATCCCAAACACTTGTTTGAGATTCGAATCACTCCACAAGCAAGATTGATCATGTCAAGCTTGAATGATTCTACATGCAACCTAAATTACATAGAATTGCAAAGAAACTTAGCCATTGGCTAAAGAAGAGCACAAATGCTTCTTTCTATATTTTCCAAGTCTACCTTACAAATACAACATACATGGCTTTATATAGCCTCAAAATGAAACTATTAAATGCATTCCAAAAGTTGTAACATTCACACTTTATGGCCATAATTAGCCATTATGTAAATGTAACCGAAATGAAATAAAAAGTCTTAAAATACAATAACTCTAAATTATAACCCACCCAAAATTTGCAACAATCAAACTTTATTCTTCTTCAATGTAGCATGAATTGAAACATATTTTGATAATTTTGACAACCTTTTCTTCACATCTTCATTGAAGTATATTGTATGATTGATGTCTCTCAGTTCATATCATTCTCCACTTCTTCAAGAGGATTCGTCCTCGAATCTATTTGTGAAACTTTGCTGCAAAAAATAAGTTATGGAAATACGAAGGACCTCACAACACTCTTCTCACGAGTATACACTCAAGGAAATTTTAGGACACTCCTTTTACACTCAGTTACACAAATGAAGCTCTCATTCTCACCTCTCAAAATTTTAAATAGAGCAAAGATTGAATTTTGAACTCTGGGTCGATTAAAAACTAAAAAGATGAAAATAAATAAAAATCAAATTGAGAAGAAACGCAAAGGAAACATATATCCGATCTTGAGCCTGAAGCTCTGATACCAAATGATAAGATAAGGAATCAACTACAAGGGGGGTAAGATTCTGATAAGCTGCAACAATGCTGGAATTTGCAAAGCTAGAGGTCCTTCTAGAATCCTTGCAAAATGCTCACAGAGAAAGCTAACTTAACGGATTGATTCCAACCAAGAGCTGGTTAGAAGATGAATGACTCTTAGATCGAACTTGGAATCTATGATGGTCACTCTTAGATACCAAGACAATTCACTCCAGAATTAGCTTGATCAAAACTAATTCAATGAATCGGTTTAAACATCAAACCTAAAGCAAGATTTGAAAAAGAATAACACCAAAAGGTTATCAAGAAAACACAAAGGTTTTTTCTGTATTCAACCAAAATCCCCCAAACATGAGTATTACATGCCTTTAAATAGGTCCAAAAGATAACCCTAACAAAATAAAGTTCAGCCACCCACCACTAATAAATGCTAATAAATGCTATTAAATACAAATTGAAGAATATAAGGCAATTCATACAAACTTTTAATAAATGCTATTAAATATAAATTGAAGAATATAAGGGAATTCATAAATTGTCTTAATTGGTAGTTCAACTACCAAAGGAAAGTCTTCTAATCACTTTCCAATGTCAGCCACTCCATTATTTTCTTGATTTGATACTTGAATCTTCTTTGTATTGCTTCTTATAATTGCTCGTTCGGGTACATGCACGTGATCAGTTGTTGGATTCATATCATCCCCCCTTTCTTTAAAAGGATTTGTCCTCAAATCAAATTCTTCGTTCTTTCCGGACAAGAACTGAATATTGTTTTTTTTTTTTCACTTTTTTTTTTCTCACCTTTACCTTAGTTTCTTCACTCCACTGTTGTTCTTCAGATTCTTTTCTTTTCTTCTCTAATTTCAATTGGTCACAATGTACTTCATATGGAGACAATGGAAGTAAAGTAAATTTCTTCCCACACAAAGTAAAAGTATACTTGTTCATCAAACCATCAAATGTTACCTTTCTATCATATTGCCAAGGTCGGCCGAATAAGATGTCCCCCGCATGCATTGGTATGACATCACAAAGAACTTCATCTTTATATCTTCCAAGAGTAAAAGAAATAAGAGCTTGGGAATCCACCTTAATTTCTTCTTTGTTTGTTAACCAATGAAGTTTGTATGGTTTTGGATGGGGATGGACAGAAAGTTGAAGTCTTTTTACAAGGAAGCTGCTTACCACATTTGTGCAACTTCCACTATCAATCACCAAGCTGCATGGGTTTCCTTTGACCAAACATCTTGTGTGGAACAAGTTTTCCCTTTGATCTTCAAATTTCTCTTCCTTGATTTGAACATTGAGTACCCTTCTTGTGATCAAAGATATGGAATTACCTTTTTCAACATACTCATCATCATATGCTGCGATTTCTTCCACAAGCTGTGAGTCATGATCCTCACACTCATCATCTGAATCAAGTATACCATTCCTTATCACCATAACTTTTTTATTAACACACTCTTTGCTCATGTGTCCAAACCCTTTGCACTTCCAACATTGAATAGAACTAGACTTCTCCTTTACCGTCTTTGAAGCTTCATTCATTTTACTATTGGAACTCTCAGCCTCCACTCTTTTAGCAGCCACAAACTTTTCTTTTGGTGACATCGAATCATTTCTATTCACAAAACTATCCTTGTTCCAAGTTTTAGAATTTGAAAAGATGCTAGTTCGTGATGTGTACCTTTTTGAATGCTCTTTTTCTTCCTTCAATTGGTCTTCAATTTTGAGAGCATAATGATACATGTCTTCCAGATATGGTAGTGGATTTCTGTCAACAAGATGAGCAATTTCTCGATTCAAACCTCCAAGGAATCTAGACATTGTATCTTCTTCTTCTTCTCTAACATTTGCTCTTTCCATCATAGTTTCCATCTCTTGATAATATTCCGCCACACTTTTTGTTCCTTGCCTCAAACCTTGCAATTTAGTTTTCAAATTTCTTTCATAATGTTTTGAAACATACCTTTTTCTCATGGCTTCTTTAAGTTCTTCCCATGTCTCTATTGGATCCTCCTCTTTTCTTCTTCTCTCAGATTTGAGATGTTGGTACCAATCACCAGCATGATTGGTAAATTCGGCAATAGCAAGTCTCATCTTCTTATTTTCACTATAGGTGTTGCAATCAAACACATGCTCTATCTTTCTTTCCCATTGCAAGTATGCCTCAGAATCTGCCGTTCCACAAAATGGTGGGATTTTGAGTTTAACTCCTCCATCTCTATCTTCATGTACTCTTTCCATCCTTCTAGGTTGCATAATAGTTGCATGGTTATTTCTTCCTCTCCATCTTCCTTCAACAACTTGTCTTTCTTGTACTACTATATCTTCATCACCTTCTAATGTTCGTTCTTGTCTTTGTTGTTGCGCCCTTCTTTCTTGTCTATCTTCCATCATCATTTGCATCAAACCTTGAATTGCTTGAAGAATGGTTGTATTAAGATCTGGTACTGGTGGTACTCCTTCTCCATTATGTGACATTTTGTTATCAAGGGGCCTCTCCACACTTCTCACAAAAATTTCACTCAGGGACACCGTGTTTAACACTCAAAGGTGGGCTTTTGGTACTAGGTTAAGAATGTAAAGGCTGGCTTTTTTTTTTTCTTTTTTTCGAGAATCTGAGAGAGACAAAAAAATTGATACAAAAAAAATAACAAAAAAAATATTTCACCTCTAGAGCGGCCAAAGAACGTCGACCAAATGCTCTGATACCAAATGATAAGCTGCAACAATGCTGGAATTTGCAAAGCTAGAGGTCCTTCTAGAATCCTTGCAAAACGCTCACAGAGAAAGCTAACTTAACGGATTGATTCCAACCAAGAGCTGGTTAGAAGATGAATGACTCTTAGATCGAACTTGGAATCTATGATGGTCACTCTTAGATACCAAGACAATTCACTCCAGAATTAGCTTGATCAAAACTAATTCAATGAATCGGTTTAAACATCAAACCTAAAGCAAGATTTGAAAAAGAATAACACCAAAAGGTTATCAAGAAAACACAAAGGTTTTTTCTGTATTCAACCAAAATCCCCCAAACATGAGTATTACATGCCTTTAAATAGGTCCAAAAGATAACCCTAACAAAATAAAGTTCAGCCACCCACCACTAATAAATGCTAATAAATGCTATTAAATACAAATTGAAGAATATAAGGCAATTCATACAAACTTTTAATAAATGCTATTAAATATAAATTGAAGAATATAAGGGAATTCATAAATTGTCTTAATTGGTAGTTCAACTACCAAAGGAAAGTCTTCTAATCACTTTCCAATGTCAGCCACTCCATTATTTTCTTGATTTGATACTTGAATCTTCTTTGTATTGCTTCTTATAATTGCTCGTTCGGGTACATGCACGTGATCAGTTGTTGGATTCATATCAGATTCGGATTACCTTGTTGATCGAATATCTCAAGGCAAGAACACTTGATTGAGATTCGAATCACTCCACAAGCAAGATCGATCATGTCTAGCTTGAATGACTCTTGTTGATCAAATATCTCAAACACTTGTTTGAGATTCGAATCATTCCACAAGCAAGATTGATCATGTCGAGCTTGAATGATTCTACATGCAATCTAAACTACATAGAATTGCAAAGAAACTTAGCCATTGGCTAAAGAAAGCACAAATGCTTCTTTTAATATATTTTCCAAGTCTACCTTACAAATACAACATACATGGCTTTATATAGCCTCAAAATGAAACTATTAAAGGCATTCCAAAAGTTGTAACATTCACACTTTATGGCCATAATTAGCCATTATGTAAATGTAACCGAAATTAAATAAAAAGTCTTAAAATACAATAACTCTAAATTACTCTAAATTATAACCCACCCAAAATTTACAACAATCAAACTTTATTCTTCTTCAATGTAGCATGAATTGAAACATATTTTGATAATTTTGACAACCTTTTCTTCACATCTTCATTGAAGTATATTGTATGATTGATGTCTCTCAGTTCATATCATTCTCCACTTCTTCAAGAGGATTCGTCCTCGAATCTATTTGTGAAACTTTGCTGCAAAAAATAAGTTATGGAAATACGAAGGACCTCACAACACTCTTCTCACGAGTATACACTCAAGGAAATTTTAGGACACTCCTTTTACACTCAGTTACACAAATGAAGCTCTCATTCTCACCTCTCAAAATTTTAAATAGAGCAAAGATTGAATTTTGAACTCTGGGTCGATTAAAAACTAAAAAGATGAAAATAAATAAAAATCAAATTGAGAAGAAACGCAAAGGAAACATATATCCGATCTTGAGCCTGAAGCTCTGATACCAAATGATAAGATAAGGAATCAATACAAGGGGAATAAGATTCGGATTACCTTGTTGATCGAATATCTCAAGGCAAGAACACTTGATTGAGATTCGAATCACTCCACAAGCAAGATCGATCATGTCTAGCTTGAATGATTCTTGTTGATCAAATATCCCAAACACTTGTTTGAGATTCGAATCACTCCACAAGCAAGATTGATCATGTCGAGCTTGAATGATTCTACATGCAACCTAAATTACATAGAATTGCAAAGAAACTTAGCCATTGGCTAAAGAAGAGCACAAATGCTTCTTTCTATATTTTCCAAGTCTACCTTACAAATACAACATACATGGCTTTATATAGCCTCAAAATGAAACTATTAAAGGCATTCCAAAAGTTGTAACATTCACACTTTATGGCCATAATTAGCCATTATGTAAATGTAACCGAAATGAAATAAAAAGTCTTAAAATACAATAACTCTAAATTATAACCCACCCAAAATTTGCAACAATCAAACTTTATTCTTCTTCAATGTAGCATGAATTGAAACATATTTTGATAATTTTGACAACCTTTTCTTCACATCTTCATTGAAGTATATTGTATGATTGATGTCTCTCAGTTCATATCATATAGTGTTTGTTTCAATCTTCAAGAGAACGGCTTAAGCAAGACAAGATGTGTTCACTCCCTCTTTCCCCTGCCCCGTAACCTGATTGAATTGATATTCTTTCTTTAACTGTCAAAGGATTCCTTAAAGAAAAAGTTGCTTGCTATTTTCCTCGTTATTCTTTCTTCTCGGTCTGGCTGCTTCGCGGGCGGCTTAGCTTTGGTTTTGTCTCCTTAACTACTTCCTTCACCTTCTTTCCTCTACGGCCGGAACCTCTTCCTTATTCTTTCACTCACTGTAAGATCAATCATTCAAGTGAACTTCGTAACCTATTTCTTCATAGATAGGACTTAATTAACTACTCTCTGACGACTTAATGAACTACTCTCTCTCCTTATTGGTCTCTTTTCAATCACTTGGGGGTAAAAAAAGCCAAAGAAAAGGATTGATAGAGAAAATGTGGCTTCTTGACTTCTGCTTGAAAGACTGAAGAGTAAGCGTAAACTAAGACTGAACTAAAGATGAATTAGACTGAAGAACTCTTTCCTTTGTCCCTTCTTTCACAGTAAGAGAAGAAGCAAGATGAATGAGACTGAACCTATTCCTTCTTTCATCTATTCTATTGGTAAAGCAGCGTCTTCATTTGCTTGCTCTCCTGCCAAAACGAAAGAGGATATTAGGATTGTCGGAATGAACTACTAAACCTCTATGACCTTTACCTCGTAGACAAGGGTTTAGCTATTCGAGAACAAGAGAAAGCCGTTTTCAGCCCCCGTATTTCTGTTTTCAATCCGGCACCTCCACAACAAGCTCTCATTCGTTCTTTCAACTTACACTGAAGAGGAAGTCAGTCAAGCTAAGCTCATTCATTCACCCACCTATCCTTGAACAAACAAGTAAACACTAGACTCCTTGATTCATTCTCCTTAACTACTGAACCTGACCCGGAACCACAACAAGTGCCTTCACTCGGATTCCTAGTTAGCTACTTCACTCCTATACCTATCTTTTGCTTATTCTTATTCCTTTACAGTAGGGACTAAAAGAAAGAAGGATTAATCAGACTTGACAGGAGAGCAGCTACATACTCTCTTACCTAATTGAAAAGGTAAATAAAGAAAGACTACTTACTTATTCTTGATCTGCTCCTCCTGCCCACCCCTCCTCTCTCCTTTACAGTCGAGTCGCTTCGCCCCTCTCCTTTGCCATCGAGTCGCTTCGCCCCTCTACAACTACAACAAGGGTAACTACAACAAGGGTTGAACGCCCTCACCCGTTTTACCCGAGCTACTTCATTCAATCCTCAAGCTCTTACCTAACCTACTTCTTTCCCGGAACCTTAAGACTCTATCTATTCTATTACCTGAGTGAGAGTATGTTGAACAACAAGGCAAAAACTCAAGAAAGATTAATTATCTGAACCTGAATCTTAAACCTGAAGAACAAGTAGAGTTTACTGTCTTTGAATAAAAGGAAAGAGGGTTACAAGCTAGCTATCTATCTTCATCATTCTCCTTAATTAACTCGCATATGAAATACTTTATGCTTTCTTTACAGTAGAGACTAAAAGGAAAGAAGGTAGACTAAAGCTGAATGAGACAGAACAACTCCTTCCATCCCCTTCTTAGTAAACTGATGAACAACTACTTCCTTCTCTTTCTGCTGCTTATTAATTAAGTTTAGACTGTAACAACTAAAAAAGATTAATTAGTTGCTTTCTTTACAGTAGAGTAAGTAAATGCCGTAACCGTAACCGAACTTATACTCTCTGTCTTTGTTTGTTTGATTGAAGATTTATTCATTCCTTCCCCCGTTGGTAAAGTTGCTTCGCTCAATCACCTATTCTTTCACTGATCAAGATCCTTATTCGTGTTGAAAGACTCCTTATTAATTCGACTCAATTCCTTGGAGCTCAATCACCTATCTATCCTTCTTTACCTTGATTTTCTCAATCTCCTGAACCGTCAGAGTAAACTAGCCGATTCTTCTTGAACAAAGGAGCAAAGAAGAAAAAATAATAAGATTGAAGTATTTAATAGTCTAATTGATTGAATAATCTATGAATCATCAATTTCTTCTTCTTTTGAGTCAGATAAAGGCTCTCGATTCATTTGAGTTTACGAATTTCACTCTGCTTTGACTGATTGAACAAGGTAAAGCAGCTGAGCTCAATCACCTTACAGACGAGCTACTTACTCAGGAACCTCTTCTCGTCGAGCTCCTTTCTTGCTTGAACTCTTGAGACTTCCCTTCTCTCCTCTCTCCTTTACAGTGATAGAATGAATTAGCAGCTCAACTCAAGACTCAACTCAACAAGATTCATTCTCCTGGAACCGGGGAACCTGACGAGAAGGAAAGAAAGATCAGCTCCAGAACCTGAAAAAGAAAGTCTCAACTCCTTACTTATGAATGAGAGCATATGAAATCCTTCTTTCTTGAACCGAACCTATTGAAAGAATTGTAAACAAAGACTCAGCTCTCAATGAATTAGACTAGACTGATTTCACTCTTTCGTAAAGCGCTGCTATTTGAAGAACCTGCCCCTCTTCCTATTCTCTTTCTCTCGTTCACCAGTATTACCTGACCTGTGAACCTATTTACCTTTATTCATTCAATCCTATACTAAAAGAAGAAGAAGAAGAAGAAGAAGAAGAAGAAGAAGAAGATATTCCTGAGGTAAAGCTATTTGAAGGAAGAACCGGAACAAAGAAAGAAGCAAGACAAGATGACGACTACTATACTGATTTCACTCTGTAAAGCATATTCTGTTGAAGTAGCTCTTTTCTTTCCTCTCGCTTCAAACACTCGATAAGTAAATAGATAGGATAGGCTGGCTGGCTGAGATTCCCTCATTTCCTTCTTTCTGTAGTTGTAGGGTTGAACTATTCAAACACTGATTCTATTTATGAATGAACTGTAAACACTATCGATGAATTCTCCTTCACTCCTCTCCCTTTGGTCGAGCTGTTTCACTCCTCTTCTCGTCTTCGTTGCTTCGCTCCGTAACCCGAACCTATCCTGAACCTGAACCTCCTTTTCCTTTACTGTTCTAGAATAAAAGGAAAGAAAGATTAATTCGAGAGTTAGCGTTTACCTTTCTCAAAGAAAAAACTAATCGGGCAGGAAGAAAAGAGATGAATGAGACCCTCAACCCTCTCCCTTTGGTCGAGCGGTTTCACCCCTCTCTTCCCTTTTCTCGTCTTGCGTCTTCGACCCTCTCCTCCCTTTTCTCGTCGAGCGTCTTCGACCCTTCACCTCTCCAACTCGATTTCATGTCTTCGACCCTTTGACTATCAGAGTAAACAGTGTTGGAATCAATAGGAATAGGAAAAGGAGCAGCATGAGAGGGTAGTCAATTCATTAGCTACTGAACCAGAAGGAAAGAAAGAGAGAAGCGAAGGAACCTGAACTCGTATTCGCTGAGCTACTTCACCATTACAGGAGAGGAAATTCATTCATTCAATCCTATACAGGAAGTAAAGACGAAACAAGAATGATCCTTCACTCTTTCACCTCTTGATTCTTTCATTTTCCGAGGGTTGAACAAACACTCTTTGACTCGGAGGTCAAGCTATTTGAAGAAGAACCTGATTGAACAGATCTTTCTCCTTTCTTTCACGAGGTAAACGAAATAACTACTTAACCTGAACACCTTCCCTGATTACTTTAGTCATGAAATCCTTCATCGATATTCCCTTTTTCCCTTATTTATTAACCTGACCTGAACCTATTTATTCAAAGACAGTAAACAAAGACTCAACTCAAGAGGAATGAGACTTTACACTGAAAGAAGAAATTCAGGGGGCTGAAGAAAATGAAAGATTCATTCTTATTCTCCTTTACAGTTCAATCAGGGAAGGAAAGACGAAACCCTTACTTACTTAATTATCCTGAACCTTTACAGTCGATATGGTAAAAGAAAAGAGATTAATGAGACTGAACCAATATGACCTGAGCTACTTCGCCTATTTCCCTTATTCATTCTCTCCTTCACCTATTGATGGATTCTTCTTCTTCTTCTTCTTCTTCTTTCGTCAGTCAAGACTCAACAAGAATTCTCCTGGCCGATTCTTCTTTCACCTATTCCGTAAACTCAATCACTACTTAACCTGAACACCTTCCCTGATTACTTATTCATTCGACTTAACTCCTTTCTTTCACTCACTTGGTAAAGTAGCAAAGAATAAACAAAGAATAAGAAAAGACAGAACTCCGGAACCTTGCCCCTGAACCTTTACAGGATAGTAAAGAAAAGAGATGAATGAAGAACCTCTCAAACTCGTCTTCTTCCTTCACCGATATTACCTGACGAGAATGAAAGAATCTGAACCAGATATTCTAGGAGAGTACGGAAAAGCAAAGAGATAGTTCAACCATAACCTTTATTTAGAGAATGTAAGAAAAGAAGAAGAAACCTTAAACCTGAACCTGAACCTTCTGCGAGCGAGTTTACAGTCTTTGTTGATTGAAGAAGAAAATGAAAGATTCATTCTCCTAAACCTATACGGTCTCTTTTCTTTGATTCTGCTTGAAAGACGAAACTGAAAGAGAAAGAGAAGCTCATGAGCCTGCCCCTTTTCCGATATTCCCTTCTTTCCCTGAACTTGACAGGAGAGTCGTCAATTCATTCAATTATTCTATTCTATTCCTTTACAGTAGAGTAAATTGAAATCCTCCATTTTCGAGTAGAGCTACTTACTCAGGAATAGTCAGTCACGACGAAACGAAAGATGAAACCTCAAACCGTAACCTTTTTGAACTCGGTCTCTTCTCTTTGCTCCTGACCCTGCATTCATTGGACTGATTGAACTGTAAACTCTGTCCTCAATCACTACTGAACCGGAGAGGAACTGTAAACTCCTGAACTCCGGAACAGGAAGGAAAGATAGAGAAGCTCCTTCCACTTATACGACCCTATTTTTTAGGGTATTGAACTCACAAGGTAATTGATTCTATGACCTTCGCTACTTCTCCTATGGATTCTGGAACAGTAAACTAACTAAGACTCAACAACTGAAAGAAAGATCAGCTCTAAAACCTCTACAACTCGGTCTCACCGATTGCCTTCTCTTTATTCATCAAGTGTTGAAGAAAGAAAGACTAAGAAATTCTCCTTTACTGTCTGTTCAAGAAGAAATTAAGGGAGAGTGGCGAGTCAAGAGAAGAACGTGAGACTCCATCCTTTATTTACAGTTGAGGAACTAAATTAATTAGCTGCTTTGAAAGACGAAAGATTAGTTGCTTGAGAGGAGAGCTCCGGAACCTATTCTTTCAATTCATTCAATCCGGGACTCCTGATGATTTATCCTTCTCCTCCTGATCCTACTTCTTGAACTCGGGGTGAACTATTCTTTCACTCTTTTACTCGACAATAAAGAAGAAAGATTCCTTTTCCTAAACTACTGATGAACGAACCTTTGACTAAACTCCTTATGAATGAGAGTGAAGACGAAAGATTAGCTGCTTGAGAGGAGAGCTCCGGACGGAACCCTGCCCCTATCCTATTACTTGATGTTCTTACTAGACTGTAAACAAAGCATATTCAGAGTGAACTCCCTATTGATGGATTCTTTCTCCTTCCTATTCCCCTCTATTCTTGAACAGTAACCAAGGGAAAGCATATTCTTTCTGATTCTCCCTTTATTCATCTTGAACTGTAAACTAAGAAAATGAAAGAGAAGCTACTTACTCCTTTGACGATATTCCTTATTTCTTCTTTCAATTCATTCAATCCGTAACAGTTCTCAAAAGTGTTTCAAGGAAAGACTGAAGACAAGATTCTTTCTCCGGAACCTGAACCTTCTTTCTCTCCTTCACTTGTCCCTGAACGAGGTAAATAAATAGGTGTTTGAATCTTCTGTCCTGTCCTTTATAGTCGAGAAAAGAAAAGAGATTAAGCGAAGCGACTGACTGAACCTGAGAGGAAATGAATGAAAGACGAAAGAGTCATTCTCCGGAACCTTTACAGGAGGGGGAGTAAACGAAAAGAGATGAACGAGAGCGAAGATGAAACGAACTGATAAACTCAATCACTACTAAACGAGAACCAGATTGAACAATTCCATTGCCGTAACCTTGGTCGGGCTCATTCACTATTCTTGAACTCGGTAAACTTCCCTATACAAAGAAGATGAGAGTTAGAATGTATTTGTCTCGAGCCGAGATTCTTTCACTCTGTAAATAGGTTACTTACTTCTATCCTATCCAACCAACTCTTTCTCTGATCTTGATCCTGAACCGGATTGAACCTATCCTTCTTTACAGGGGAGCAGCATATGAAGGGAGAGTCATCAATGAATGACGTAAGAGGAACAGGAAGTAAAGACGAAACCGAAACAAACCCTTCTCATTAAGAAAATGCCATCTTATGCGCGAGACGAAACAAGAAGAAATTCAGGAGTTAGCTGACAGGAAAGGAAAGACTCAAGCTCAAACCTGGACTATTCTTCTTTCAGAATGTAAAGGTAAAGCAACTTCGCTCCCTTCTTTCACTCGGGTTGAACGAGAACTCTGGCTTCTTTCACTCCTGAACCCCGCTCGTAAACTATCAGTCTGCTTTGCTCCTCTCGCTATCGGTCTGTCTGGTCTCATGGGCTCCTTCACCTATCGGTTTCATTGCTTCGCTCCTGAACCTTCTTTCTTTCTTTAACTGTAAGGACGGACGGACTCCTTATGAATGAGAGTGAACTCCTATATTCTCTGTCTCACAGCTTCGTTCCTTTACAGTTGAGTCAATGAAATCCTCTTCCTGAAAGTCTCACTGCTTGGTTGATTCTTGAACAGTAAACAAGGGAACCAGATGTAACTCCTTTTCCTATTCCTTCACTGTCAAAGATCAATACTCTCGATTCATTCTCTTCTCCTGAACCTTCTTGAACTCGGTAATGCAGAAGTCAAGACGAAACCGAAAAAGAGCTAGATACTGAACCTGAAAGTGTTTCAAGGAAAGACTAAAGCAGCAAGAAAGATGAATTCAACTTAACTCCTTATACCTTTTTTACAGTTCAAGAAAGAAAGCAGGGAGAGGAAAGACTCCGGATTCCTTCTCCTTCCCCTTCTTTCAGCTATTTATTCAAGAGGTAAAGTGGCTTCATTCGCTCCTTATACTCTATTCTCTTATTGTGAGTTATTATAAGGAAAGGAAGTGATTGTGAACAGGAAGTCAAGACAAAGAGAAATGAAAGAAAGATCAGCTCCTACACCTGAACCTATTCCTTCTTTCCCTAGGTCAAGCTATTTGTTGAAGAACCTTTCTTTACAGGAGAGTGAGTAAATTCATAGTGTTTATTAGATCAAACTTCAGAGTTGCGTAACCTTTATCAAAGAGAGATGAATGAGACTGAACTACTTCACCAGAAGAAGAAGAGAATGAAAGAATTAGAATAGAATCAGATATTCCTATATATACAAGAGAGTAAGTAAATTCATTGGCTACTTCCCCTATTTACCTTATTCATTCAATCCTGTAACAGAAAGCAAGACAAGCAAGATGAATTACAGGAAGGAAAGAAAGAAAAGCAAGCTCAATCACCGGAATCGATAGAGAAAGAGGATGAAAGAAAGATCAGCGACTTCCCCTTTTCTTAACGATAGTCCCTTCAGTGGCACAAAGAAAGAAGGGAGAGAGTGAGATAAAGAGAGTGAGAGTAACCCTACATTGTACTTCTTGAACTAGGCTGAACTCCGATCCTCTTCGAGGGGAGCAATTCCATTTCCTTCACCGAGAGCTACTTCACCGTACCCTACTATTCTTTCAATTCATGAAATCCTTCACCGGACCTTTACTTTACAGTCTTTGAATAAATGAAGGGACAGGAAATACTCTACTGCTACTGATTGAACAGTAAACTCCTCCCCTCTTCGAGGAGAGCTCCTTCGCTCCTTAGCTGCTTTTAAAGACTCAACCAACTATCAGGGAGACAAGAGAAATTCTCCTTTTTCAATCCGAAACAGGACATGAGAGCTACTTATACTCTATTTCTTCCTTAACCTTGCCTTTCTAGCCCTGAGCAACTTTTGGCCCCGCCCGATATGACCGGAAGGAGGTAAAGTGGCTTCCATTGCCTTATTTTAGGAGTTAGCTGCTTGACAGGAGAGCGACTTACCCTACTCCGGAACAGGCACAAAGAAAGAAGGAAGAAGACTCAGACAAGATTCATTCCCTGGGGAACCGATATTCCCGATTTTTTAGGTCATTTAACTCTTTTACATAGGCTGGATGAGAAGAATCAGGTAAAGCTATTTTACGGTCTCTGATCTTTCCTCTCCCCATGTTATTCACTGTAACCTCGGGAAAGCATATGAAATGAATTGACTCTCTCTCCCTGCTGATTGAACAGTAAGAAAAGAAGCAAGCTCATGAACCTGAACCTTCTTGCTTTCACTCCGGCTCCATAACTAAATCACTTGTCCCTGAACTCGGGTGGTTGAACTGTAAAAGAGAAATACTCAAGCTAGATGAATGATTACAGTTCGAGAATCAATGAAAGGATGTTCGCTTCGCTCCTTAGCTGCTTTGAAAGACGAGACGAAAGAGTCATTCGAGTTCACTCCAACACCTTTTCCTATCCATTACGGTCTCTTTTCTTTCCCTTCCCTTATTGAACAAGGTAAATAGAATGAATAGGTCTTTCTTTGGTTCTTGATCCGATTCCTCGGCTTCTCTCCGGAACAGGGCATAATGCCGGTCTCTTTGCTTTTCTTTCCCGAACTGTAAACAAGGGTTGAACTACTTCCCCTTCACCTGTCGGTTTAACAATTCCATTGCCTGAACCTGAAAAGACTGTAAACGAATCATAGCTTCACACAATTCCATTCCCTGAGCTCTGGAACCGATATGCCCGCCCTGAGCTCAATCAAATCACCTTTACAGAAACAGAATCAATGAATTAGCTGCTGGGGAGTAAATCAAAGATAAGAGATAGAAAGAAGGGAGTCAAGACAAAGACTCTTTCTGAATTAGACTGATCCTACTGATTGAACTAGGCTGAACTCCGGCTCTGGAACCTCTACAACTATTGGTCGAGCGGCTGAGCTCCGTAACCTATTTATTCCGGAACAATAAACACTCAATCAACTTCTTATGAATTAGCCTAGCCGCTTTACTGTCGAGCTACTTACTCCTACACCTTTGACTCTACTCCTGATGAATGAGAGTTGTTCACCGGAAGGAAAGAGGAAAGCAAGAGAAACCCTCTCCTCCCTTTTCTTTTCTCGTCTCGCGTTTGAGACCTCTCACCTCTACAACTCGATTTCATGTCTTCGACCCTTTCCCGATCTTCTCCTTTACAGTCTCATCGAGCTACTTTCCCTGAACCAGAACCAGAACCTTATACAGTATTACCGGAAGGAGGTAAAGCAATTCCATTGATGATTCTTTATTATAGTCTCACAATTCCATTTCCTTCCCCGAGAGCTACTAACTGAACCGGACCCTATTCAAACAATGAATTCAATCCTGAGCTGTAACCCCTTTACATTGAATAAATTCAGGGACAGGAAAGACGAAACATTAGCTGCTTTATAGTCTAGCTCCGGAACAGGAATGAAATCCGAAAGAGAAAACCCTCCCCGGAACGACAGAAAGAGAAGCGAATGAACGAACTTCTCTCCTGGCTCCTTCACTCCTACACCTACCTATTTCTTCTTTCTCCGGAACCTATCCCTTACAGTTCAATCCGGAACAGGAAGTCAGTCA
The DNA here is from genome assembly GCF_057944985.1 of Cucurbita pepo subsp. pepo. Classification (NCBI taxonomy): domain Eukaryota; kingdom Viridiplantae; phylum Streptophyta; class Magnoliopsida; order Cucurbitales; family Cucurbitaceae; genus Cucurbita; species Cucurbita pepo. The sequence goes on along the minus strand of NC_141802.1, from coordinate 10,284,496 downwards.
AGCCGAAAGCAAGAAACCTGAACCGATCCTCTCCTTTACAATCTTCTGCCGCTTCGCGCCTACTCTCATCTTGCAGTTCCATTTCCTTTGCATTCCCTTCCCTTCCGGAACAGTAAACGAAGAGAAGAAAGAGTTGCGAATGAACAATTCGCTTCGCTCCTTATACTCTATATATGCCGCTCTGAGCTACTTCCTGAACTCCTACACCTGTCCCTTTACTGTAAACTAAGCATATGAAATGAATGGACTTTGCCTTCACCTTTAATGAAACTGAACAGGAAGGCAAGACTCAACAAGAATGATCCTTGCACTCCGGAACAGGAACAAAGAAAGAAGGGAGACAAGACAAAGACTCCTAATCCTCCTTCTCCTACTAATGGAACTCCAGAACCGATATGATATGCCCTTCGCTACTGAACCTAACGAGTTTCAGAATCAATGAATTAGCTTAGCAGCTTTACGGGGGAGTCAAATCAAAGAAAAGAGATAAATGAGACCCGAAACCCTTTCCCTTCACTTTCCAGTCAAGTAAAGAAAAGAAGAATCAACCGAAACCAACCCTTTTCCTTACAGTTCTTGAATCAAAGGAAAGAAAGCAGCTTAGAGTTAGAGTTTACCTTTCTCAAAGAAAAGAAGGAAGGAACCTTCCTTGGAACCTATTTTCCTTATGAATGACGGAAGGAAAGAAGAAGGTCAAGCTCAATCACTATGTCCCCGGCTCCTTCACCTATCGGTTTCATTGCTTCGCTCCTTCACTCTGGAACCTATGGATTCTGGCACAGTAAAGTCCTGGACTATTACTTCTTGAACAAGGTAAACAGGAGGATGATTCTTGAACTCGGGTTGAACTAGGTAAGCTGGATGAGAAGATGGACTCTCCCTATTTATTCTTGAAGGAGGTAAATAGGTTCATTCATCTTCCGTCCTGTCCTGTCCTGTCCTTTACTTAACTTACAGTCTGTTCTCTTTTCTCGAACTCGGGAAAGAAAGCCGAAACTCAAGATTCTTTCTACTTCTTGAACAAGGTAAAGCAGCTGGATGAGAACCTTCTTGACCAGCTCTTTCTCTGATTCCTTCTTTCACATCACAGTAAACTCGGGAAAGCATATTCAATTCATTGACTAACCCCCCATTCACTATACTAATGAATTTACTCATTCTCCCTGAACTGTAAAAGATCAATACTCAAGAGGAATTAGACTGATGGAACTCTAAAGCAATTATATTATGATCCGGAACAGGAAGTCAAGCCGAAAGCAACCGACACCCTTTTCCTTCTTTCACTCACGAGGTAAACTCCGATTCCTTCTTAACTGCTCCTACACCTATCCAACTCATTGCTTCGCTCCGTAACCTGTCCCACTCGGTAAAGCTGCTTCGCTCAATCACTGAACCTTTACAGGAGAGAGAATCAACCTCAAACCTCTCCTCCCTTTTCTTTTCTCGTTGAGCGTCTTCGACCCAAAGACTATCCTTTATTTACAGTTCAATCCGGAACAGGACAGGAGAGCTACTTACTCCTATGCATTCGCCTTTTCCGATAGTCCCCGTAAGAAAGATGAATGAGAGTTCAGACTCAACCTCCTTCTCCTACTGATTTCACTCATGAGACTTATTGTTCCGTTATTCATGAACTGTAAACACTCAATCAACTCCTTATGACTGAGAGTGAACCTACTCATTAAACTACTGAATCTTTACAATCGAGTAAATTCATTAATTAGCTATTTCACCCTGCCCCGATATGACCGAAAGAGGAACTACTGAATGAAACCCTTCCCGAAACCTGAACCTATCCCTTACGGTACGGTCTCTTCTCTGTTCTTTCACTATAAACTCATTAACCTCTTCCTATTTATTCCTTCAAAGACAAGGTCAAAGAAAATGAAAGGATGTTCGCTTTGCTCCCTCTGGAGCCTTTGACTCGATTCCCTTCCCTTATTTATTGAGGTAAACAGGAGGATGATTCTTTTCACTCTTTTACGAGGTAAATGGAATTGGTGTTTGTTGGTCTCTTCTCTTTGCTTGAACTGTAAACTCATTAACCTCTCCCTACTTATGAACCTTTGCCTTTGACTGTCCCTATCGGTCGAGCTACTTACTTACTCCGGAACAGGAGAGGAAAGACTCAACATTAGCTGCTTTACTGTCGAGCTACTTATATGAGATTCCCTTACCTGTAAACACTCAACTCAAGCAAGAATTCGACAGAACTACTGAACCCTCACTTGTCTGTCAGTTTCACCCATTGCCTGCCCCTGTCGGTAAAGCTACCCCCTTCTCCTCTCCACTCGGTCTCGTGGCTTCATCGCTACTGATCCTATTTCTTTCACTCTTTTTCCTTTACAGTCGGTAAAGCATATTCAGGGAGGATGATTCTTTCACTATTCGAGAACGAGGTAAACTCATGAACTACTGAACTTGTCCCTATTTCTTCTTGATCCGGAACCTTTATCAAAGCATATGAAATTCATGATCCTAAACTCCGGGGAACCTATCCTAATAGCCTTTACAGTTCAAGAAAGAAAGAAGGGAGAGGAAAGCCGAAAGATTCATTCGACTGAACTACTGAACCTCTCCAACAAGAAGGAAGGGTTGAACTACTCGAGAACGAGGTAACCTGATTGAACCTATTGATGAATGAGAGAGAGTTAACTGTCAGACTCAACTCCTCAACCTCTATTACATTACCTTTCTTCTTACTTCATAGGGTTAAAAGGTCTCTTTTCTTTCTAATCCTTTGCAGTCGAGACAATTCAATCCTCTCCTTCACCTGAACGGTCTCACAGCTATTTTCCTCTCTTACAATCTCACTGCTTCGCCCCTATGTAATTAAGTCATTGTAATGCCAAACTGATTAGCTAAGAGAATCCATCCCTTGGAGTCAGGCTTTAGCCTCTGCCTCTATTTTCTCCTAACTACGCCGCTTATTGATAAAGGGGTTAAAGAAAGAAGGGTCTACTGTCGACACCTACTTCTTTATCATGCTAAACAATGACACCCGCTGAGTCTCTAATGCAGCTACCTCCGGCACTTGCAAGTTGAGTTTTCGCGGGAAAGGGAAAATACGGACCTTTTTATGCACATCCCTTTAGTAGTTCCCTACAAACCCCTGGTCTTCTGCCTACCCTTGCCTCCGGTGGTCTTTTCAGCATAAAAAAGAGTACTGAATCAAAGCCCCCACACACACACTACCCATTTCTCTCTCATCTTACTACACAGCTATTTGAGATATAAAAACGGATCCCTACGCCCATCTTCCGAAGCTGAGGCATAGACACAAGACAAGCAGATCTCCGGTAGCAAGGAAAGTGCATACACCCTTGCCAAGCTAGAAATTTCCCCCAAGCCATAAAACCAGTTAAAGAGTCCGAGGAAAGAAAGGGGGGTGGTATATAGATAGGTTGAGTTGAGTGAGCTCCTTTTATCTAGCTCTACCACATGAATAAGCAGATTTAGGAATAGAAACCGTATAGAGGCGGATTTCATTAGAAAAGTAGAGTGGAAAGAAAAGAGAAGAGAATGAGGTTAATGAGGTAAAGAAGAATCAACCAAACAAAACCAGAACAGGAAGTCAATCCGAAAGCAAGACAAGAAAGAAAGAGTTTACAGAAAGAGAATGAAAGAAGGGAGACTGAAGATTCATTCCATTCTCCTTTACTGTGTTTGAATCAATGAGCTGCTTTGAAAGACTAAACTCCTTATTCATTCATTCGACTCAACAAGATTCATGATCCTTTGACTGATTGAACTCGTAAACTATCTCTCTCCTTCGGCTCTAAACAGCTTGCTTGGTTCTTGATCCTACACCTTTGACTCTATGTTCTTTTTCTTGAACCTCACTCCTTCCCGTCGGGCTCCTCTTTCTGTATTCTTCCCTCGGTAAATAGATAGAATAGGTGTTTGTTTGTTTCTTTAAGTCAGGTTTAAGGAAAGATGATATGAACCAAGAGACATCAATCATACAATGTACTTCAATGAAGATCTGAAGAAAATATTGTTGAAATTATCAAAAGATGTTTCAATTCATGCCACATTTAAGATGAATGAAGTTTGATTGTTACAAATTTTGGGTGGGTTACAATTTAGAGTAATTTAGAGTTACTGTATTTTAAGACATTTTATTTACTTTAGGTTACATTTACATAATGGCTAATTATGGTCATTAAGTATGAATGTTACAACTTTTGGAATGTCTTTAATAGTTTCATTTTGAGGCTATATAAAGTCATGTATGTTGTATTTGTAAAGTAGACTTGGAAAATAGATTAAAAGAAGCATTTGTGCTTTTCTTTAGCCAATGGCTAAGTTTCTTTGCAATTCTATGTAGTTTAGATTGCATGTAGAATCATTCAAGCTCGACATGATCAATCTTGCTTGTGGAGTGATTCGAATCTCAAACAAGTGTTTGAGATATTTGATCAACAAGAGTCATTCAAGCTAGACATGATCGATCTTGCTTGTGGAGTGATTCGAATCTCAATCAAGTGTTCTTGCCTTGAGATATTTGATCAGCAAGGTAATCCGAATCTTATTCCCCTTGTAGTTGATTCCTTATCTTATCATTTGGTATCAGAGCTTCAGGCTCAAGATCGGATATATGTTTCCTGTGCGTTTCTTCTCAGTTTGATTTTTATTTATTTTTATCTTTTTAGTTTTTATCGACCCAGAGTTCAAAATTCAATCTTTGCTCTATTTACAATTTTGAGAGGTGAGAATGAGAGCTTCATTTGTGTAAACGTTTGTAAAAAGAGTGGCCTCAAATTCCATGAGTGTATACTCGTGAGAGAGTGTTGTGAGGTCCTTCGTATTTCCATAACTTATTTTTTACAGCAAAGTTTCACAAATAGATTTGAGGACGAATCCTCTTGAAGAAGTGGAGAATGATATGAACCAAGAGACATCAATCATAACATATGCTTCAATGAAGATGTGAAGAAAATATTGTTGAAATTATCAAAAGATATTTCAATTCATGCCACATTGAAGAAGAATGAAGTTTCATGTCATAAATTTTGGGTGGATTACAATTTAGAGTTATTGTATTTCATTAATGTAGTCTTATTTATTTACTTTAGGTTACATTTACATAATGGCTAATTATGGTCATTAAGTATGAATGTTACAACTTTTGGTATGCCTTTAATAGTTTCATTTTGAGGCTATATAAAGCCATGTATGTTGTATTTGTAAGTAGACTTGGAAAATATAGTAAAAGAAGCATTTGTGCTTTTCTTTAGCTAATGACTAAGTTTCTTTGCAATTCTATGTAGTTTAGGTTGCATGTAGAATCATTCAAGCTCGACATGATCAATCTTGCTTGTGGAGTGATTCCAATCTCAAGCAAGTGTTCTTGCCTTCAGATATTTGATCAACAAGAATCATTCAAGCTAGACATGATCGATCTTGCTTGTGGAGTGATTCGAATCTTAAACAATGTTCTTGCCTTGAGAAATTCGATCAACAAGGTAATCCGAACCTTATTCCCTTGTATTGATTCATTATCTTATCATTTGGTATCAGAGCTTCAGGCTCAAGATCGGATATATGTTTCCTTTGCGTTTTTTTTCTTTCTCAATTTGATTTTTATTTATTTTCATCCTTTAGTTTTTAATCGATCCAGAGTTCAAGATCGAATCTTTACTCTATTTAAAATTTTGAGAGGTGAGAATGAGAGCTTCATTTGTGTAAATGAGTGTAAAAAGAGTGGCCTAAAAGATGAATTAGACTGAACTACTGAACCTCTATTCCTGTCAGTTATGGTTCGTTATTCAACCACTCGGTAAGTAAATAGGATAGGCTGGATGAGAAGAAAGAAGAATGAGACAGAACTACTGAACGAACGAGGTAAATAGGCTGGCTGGATGAGAAAGTGTTTCAAGACTCCTTATGAGTTATCCTTCCCCTGTCGGTTTCATTGCTTCGCTCCTTCACCTTTCCAGTCGAGTAAATGAATTAAATCCTCTTCTCGTCTCACTGCTTCATAGTGTTTAGAATCAAACTTAACGGCTCAATCACCTCACCTATTTATTCGAGAACTGTAAACTCTTTCTCTTCTCTTTCTCCTTATTCGAGTGAGTCAGTCAAGACGAAAGATTAACTGGAACTCAATCACTTGAAGAAGAGTAAACAGGGTCGCTTCGCTCCTTCACCTGTCGGTCGGTCTCACTGCTTTGTTCTTTCTTTCTCCTTCACTCCTTCAAACACGGTATAGGTTCAGCGTTTTATATAGCTGTTACAGGAATTGTAATAGTAAGAAAATTAGGCTATTGGCTGCATCTTCTGTCCTGTACAATTCTTCTTGCTTGAACTAGGTAGGGTTCAACTATTATTCTTTCACAGTAAGGTAAAGCGTCTTCTTCTTGAACCTATTTATTGGTCTCTGATCCCTATGGGTTTCACAATTCCATTGCCTGAACCTGAACCTGATTATTCATTCAATCTTGTAAACGAAGAAAATGAAAGAGAAGATGAATTACATGAAGGGAAAACAAATGAAAGAAAGATTTGCTGCTCATGAACCTTATCCTGAACTCCGTAACCTGACGAGTAGAGAATGAATCAGAATCAGAAGAGAATGCAAGAAGAAGAAACCAAACCCTTATACTCAATTACCTTCCCTTCCTTCCAATGAACCTATCGGTCTCACAATTGCATTGCCTGTCCCTGATTGATTGAACAAGGTAAAGCATATTCAATTCATGATCCTGAATTACTTACTGAAGGAACCTTCTTGAACGAGTTTACAGTGTTTAGATATAGTGAAACCGGAACCGGAACCTTCCTTTAGCAATCTCCTGAACCTGAGCCGATATGACCTTATTCATTCAATCCTACACCTGTGGATTCATCTTCTTTTTCGGAAGTCACGACGAAACCGAAAACCTGAACCTGAACATGAGAGTAAATTCCTTGCAGCTCATGAACCTATCCTTATACAGTGAAAGAAGGGAAAGTCAAGACGAAACAAGAATGATCCTGACCCCTTATACTCAATCACCTGACCGGAACGGGAACCTATTTACAAAGAAAGAAGGGAGAGGAACGAAGTGGAAGTGCTCAACCGGAAGGGATTTTAAATTCATTAGCAGCTTTGAAAGACTCAACCTTAAATTAAACGACTGATTGAACTCGGTAATGTAGAAGTCAGTCAAGACTCTCGATTCCTTCTCCGGAACCAAAGACGCTATTACCTTCACTTTACAGTCTCGTAAATTCATTCAATCAAAACCCTATTTATTTAGCGAGTGAAAGAAAAGAGATAGTGAAACCGGAACAGTCAGTCAATACGAAAGAAGAATGATCCCTCACTCCGTAACCTATTTGATTTATTCTTGAACGAGATAAAGCTATGATAATCACCTGAACCTTTACTGTCGAGCTACTTATTAATGAGACTGCACTACTGAACCTACACCTTCTTTTTCTCCTTTGCTTGTCCTTTCTTTCCCAAGGATTTGCTCCGGTAATTTCATGAAAGAAGAAGACAATTCTTTCACTCTTTCACATAGGCTGGATGATAAGAACCTGCCGCTGAACCGATATGACCTGAACTTTAGTTCTTGTTCATTTACAGTCAGTATTCTTGAACTCGGTAAACTCCTGACTAAACTACTTCCCTTCCGGAACTCTTGAACAAGGGAAATAGGTAAAAGACAAAGAGAAAGGAAAGAAAGAGAAGCTCAATCACTACTGAACCTCTCCCTATTAAAGAGGTAGGTCATTTCCCGAGGTAAAGCTATTTGAATTGAAGAACCTGAACCGGAACCTGACGAGAATGAAAGAATCTGAATCAGACACCTGACGAGTATAGAATGAAAGAAGAAGAAGAGGATATTCCTGTCGAGTAAATGAATGAGAAAAACTTTACTGTCGAGCTACTTATATGATATTCCCTGACCTTGCCTGCCTTTCTAGCCCTGAGCTACTGAACCGGAAGGGAAGTCAAGACTCAACTTGATAAGATAAGGAATCAATACAAGGGGAATAAGATTCAGATTACCTTTTTGATCGAATATCTCAAGGCAAGAACACTTGATTGAGATTCAAATCACTCCACAAGCAAGATCGATCATGTCTAGCTTGAATGACTCTTGTTGATCAAATATCTCAAACATGATAAGCGCCTACAATGCTGATTTTTGCAAAGCTAGAGGTCCTTCTAGAATCCTTGCAAAACGCTCACATAGAAAGCTAACTTAACGGATTGATTCCAACCAAGAGTTGGTTAGAAGATGAATGACTCTTAGATCGAACTTGGAATCTATGATGGTCACTCTTAGATACCAAGACAATTCACTCCAGAATTAGCTTGATCAAAACTAATTCAATGAATCGGTTTAAACATCAAACCTAAAGCAAGGTTTGAAAAAGAATAACACCAAAAGGGTATCAAGAAAACACAAAGGTTTTTTTTCTGTATTCAACAAAAATCCCCCGAACATGAGTATTACATGGCTTTAAATAGGTCTAAAAGGTAACCCTAACATAATAAAGTTCAGTCACCAACTACAAATGCTATTAAATAAAAATTGAAGCAAATAAGGCATTAATAAATTTCCTTAATTGGTAATTCAACTACCAAAGGCAAGTCTTCTAATTACTTTCCAATATCAACCACTCCATTATCTTCTTGATTTGATATGCTAATGCTATAAAGATTTTTGGGCTCAAAAGTCTTTGTTTCAACCTGTACACTAGCTAGCTTTTGAAGATGCAATGTATAGGCCTCTTGAATCTTCTTAACCTTGCTTCTTGTAATCGGTCTTTCGGGTACATGCAAAGGGTCAGCAGTTGAATTCATATCATCCTCCCTTTCTTTAAAAGAATTTGTCCTCAAATCAAGGTCTTCATTCCCTACATCAAATGGAGTCAAATCAGCCACATTAAAAGTTGAACTTACATTGTACTCACCTCTGAGATCTAGCTTGTATGCATTGTCATTGATCCGCTCTAGTACTTGAAAAGGACCATCTCCTCTTGGTTGAAGTTTTGACTTTCTCTGACTTGGAAATCTTTCCTTTCGTAGATGGACCCAAACCCAGTCACCTTGTTTAAAAATCAATTTCTTTCTTCCTTGGTTCTTGCGTGTGACTAGTTTTTTATTTTTGTTTTCAATTCTTTCTTTTATGTCTTTGTGAATTTTTTTTATGTATTCAGCTCTTGAAGAAGCTGCATCATTCGCAAACATATTAGGTGGAAAAGACGATCAATTTAGAGGAGTTAAAGGATTAAATCCATACACAACCTCAAACGGTGAACACTGAGTGGTACTATGTAATGCTCTATTGTATGCAAATTCCACAAAAGGTAGAGTCTCTTCCCAAGACTTAAGATTTTTAGAAATTAGTGACCTAAGTAAGGCTCCTAATGTTCTATTAACGACCTCAGTTTGTCCATCGGTTTGGGGGTGACATGTTGTAGAAAATAGAAGCTTAGTTCCCAACTTTCCCCACAAAACCTTCCAAAAATGGCTTAAAAATTTTACATCCCTGTCACTAACAATGGTTTTGGGAATACCATGCAATCTAACCACTTCCTTAAAGAATAGATTAGCTATATTGGTAGCATCATCTGTTTTGTTACATGGAATGAAATGTGTCATCTTACTAAACCTATCAACCACCACAAAAATGCTATCATGGTGTCTTCTAGTCTTTGGTAATCCTAGAACAAAATCCATGCTAATGTCAACCCATGGTTCACTAGGAACATCTAAAGGTGTGTAAAGACCATGTGGTTGTGTCTTAGACTTAGCCTCCTTACATTTAAAACATTGCTTGCATACTTTGTTCACATCTTTCCTCATTTTTAACCAATAGAAATGTTCACACAACATGCTATATGTTTTAAATTCTCCAAAATGTCCCATAAGTCCTCCCCCATGAGCCTCCTTCACAAGTAACTCTCGAATAGAACATCTAGGGATACAAAGTTTACCCTTCCTAAAAAGCATATCATCGAACACCATATGATCTTGCACATGTTTCCCTTCTAAACATTGCATATACACATCATAAAATTCAGATTTTTCAACTTTGTACAATTCAACCATGTGTTTAAAACCAAGAATTTTTGCAGTAAGGGAAGAAAATAAAGCATACCTTCTTGATAATGCATCTGCGACCACATTATCCTTCCCCTTTTTGTAATGGATTACATAAGGAAACGTCTCAATGAATTCCACCCATTTAGCATGTCTCCTATTTAGCTTTGTTTGGCTTTTGAGGTGCTTCAAACTTTCATGGTCCATATGAATAACAAACTCTTTTGGCCACAAATAATGTTGCCAAACTTGCAAAGCCATCACAAGTGCATATAACTCTTTGTCATAAGTCAGATAGTTGAGTTGTGCTCCATTAAGCTTTTCACTAAAGAACATGATTGACCTTTTTTCCTGCATTAAAACAGCCCCTATGCCTATCCCACTTGCATCACATTCAATTTCAAAAGATTTATCAAAGTTAGGTAAAGCAAGACAAGGTGCATTGGTTAATTTATCTTTCAGTTCATTGAATGCATTCTCTTGTTTTTCCTTCCATTCAAATTTCACATGCTTTTTAACAAGTTCATTCAATGGGGATGCTATACTACTGAAATCCTTAATGAATCTCCTATAGAAACTAGCCAAACCATGAAAAGATCTTACCTCGGTTGCATTTGTGGGTGTTGGCCATTCTCTAATAGCTTTTACCTTTTCTTCATCAACTTGTACTCCCTTCTTTCCAACTAAGAACCCTAGGAAGTTGACTTGGTCTTGACAAAAACTGCACTTTTTGAAGTTGGCATAAAGCTTCTCTTTCTAAGTATAAACAAAATTTTCTTAACGTGCAAAATATGATCATTCAAGCTTTTTGAGTAAACAAGGATATCATCAAAGTATACAACAACAAATTTTCCAATATAGTCTCTCAAAACATGATTCATTAGCCTCATAAAAGTACTTGGTGCATTTGTAAGGCCAAATGGCATAACGAGCCACTCATAAAGCCCAAACTTTGTTTTGAAAGCCGTTTTCCACTCATCTCCCACATTCATTCGAATTTGATGATAACCACTTTTAAGATCTATTTTTGAAAACAGATTAGCACCATATAATTCATCCAACATGTCATCCAATCTAGGAATAGGGTGTCGATACTTTACCGTGATCTTGTTGATGGCTTGACAATCAACACACATCCTCCACTTGCCATCTTTCTTGGGTACCAAAATCACAGGAACCGAACAAGGACTCATGCTTTCTCTAACATATCCTTTATCCATGAGTTCTTCCACTTGTCTCTGAATCTCCTTAGTCTCGGTGGGATTGGTCCTATAGGTAGCCATATTTGGAAGAGTTGCCCCAGGTACAAAGTCAATTTGGTGTTCAATCCCTCTTAGAGGGGGTAACCCCGTACATGCATCTTCATGTGGAAATATGTCATTGAATTCCTGCACAAGAGACTTAAAAGCTCTTGGCAAAGCATCATCAGTTTTTGGTTCCATTGCTAAACACATTCCTTTGGTTCCATTGCTAAACACATTCCTTTGCACATAAGTACAAATTTTGGTTCTTGGGCTAACATATTCCTCATTTTTCCCATTCTTATAACCAAACTCACATTTTCTCTCTTTTCTTCAAAATCATTTTTTTTTTCTCTCTTGGTTTTCACTCATCCTTTGCCCCTCACTTTTCTCCTTTTTTTTTTTCACTCTTATCTCTCTCTTTTACCTTAGTTTCTTCTCTCCACTGTTGTTCTTCATATTCTTTTCTTTTCTTCTCTAATTTCAATTGGTCACAATGTACTTCATATGGAGACAATGGAAGTAAAGTAAATTTCTTCCCACACAAAGTAAAAGTATACTTGCTCATCAAACCATCAAATGTTAACTTTCTATCATATTGCCAAGGTCGGCCGAATAAGATGTCCCCCGCATGCATTGGTACGACATCACAAAGAACTTCATCTTTATATCTTCCAAGAGTAAAAGAAATAAGAGCTTGGGAGTTCACCTTAATTTCTTCTTTGTTTGTTAACCAATGAAGTTTGTATGGTTTTGGATGGGGATGGACAGAAAGTTGAAGTCTTTTTACAAGGAAGCTGCTTACCACATTTGTGCAACTTCCACTATCAATCACCAAGCTGCATGGGTTTCCTTTGACCAAACATCTTGTGTGGAACAAGTTTTCCCTTTGATCTTCAAATTTCTCTTCCTTGATTTGAACATTGAGTACCCTTCTTGTGATCAAAGATATGGAATTACCTTCTTCAACATACTCATCAACATATGCTGCGATTTCTTCCATAAGCTGTGAGTCATGATCCTCACATTCATCATCTGAATCAAGTATACCATTCCTTATCACCATAACTTTTTTATTAACACACTCTTTGCTCCTGTGTCCAAACCCTTTGCACTTCCAACATTGAATAGAACTAGACTTCTCCTTTACCATCTTTGAAGCTTTATTCTTTTTACCAATGGAACTCTCAGCCTCCACTCTTTTAGCAGCTACAATCTTTTCTTTTGGTGACATTGATTCATTTCTATTCACAAAACTATCCTTGTTCCAAGTTTTAGAATTTGAAAAGGTGTTAGTTCGTGATGTGTACCTTTTTTAATGCTCTTTTTCTTCCTTCAATTGGTCTTCAATTTTGAGAGCATAATGATACATGTCTTCCAGATATGGTGGTGGATTTCTGTCAACAAGATGAGCAATTTCTTGATTCAAACCTCCAAGGAATCTAGACATGGTATCTTCTTCTTCTTCTCTAACATTTGCTCTTTCCATCATAGTTTCCATCTCTTGATAATATTCCGCCACACTTTTTGTTCCTTGCCTCAAACCTTGCAATTTAGTTTTCAAATTTCTTTCATAATGTTTTGGAACATACCTTTTTCTCTTGGCTTCTTTAAGTTCTTCCCATGTCTCTATTGGATCCTCCTCTTTTCTTCTTCTCTCAGATTTGAGATGTTGGTACCAATCACCAGCATGATTGGTAAATTTGGCAATAGCAAGTCTCATCTTCTTATTATCACTATAGGTGTTGCAATCAAACACATGCTCTATCTTTCTTTCCCACTGCAAGTATGCCTCAGAATCTGCCGTTCCACAAAAGGGTGGGATTTTGAGTTTAACTCCCCCATCTCTATCTTCATGTACTCTTTCCATCCTTCTAGGTTGCATAATAGTTGCATGGTTATTTCTTCCTCTCCATCTACCATCAACTTGTCTTTCTTGTACTACTATACCTTCATCTTCTTGTAATGTTCGTTCTTGTCTTTGTTGTTGCGCCCTTCTTTCTTGTCTATCATCCATCATCATTTCCGTCATACCTTGAATTGCTTGAAGAATGGTTGTATTAAGATCTGGTACTGGTTCTCCTCCTCCATTATGTGACATTTTGTTATCACGGGGCCTCTCCACACTTCTCACAAAAATTTCACTTAGGGACACCGTGTTTAACACTCAAAGGTGAGCTTTTGGTACTAGGTTAAGAATGTAAAGGCTGATTTTTTTTTTCGAAAATCTGAGAGAGAGAAAAAAACTTGATAGAAAAAAAATAACAATAAAGATATTTCACCTCTAGAGCGGCCAAAGAATGTCGACCAAATGCTCTGATACCAAATGATAAGCGCCTACAATGCTTTTGCAAAGCTAGAGGTCCTTCTCGAATCCTTGCAAAACGCTCACATAGAAAGCTAACTTAACAGATTGATTCCAACCAAGAGCTGGTTAGAAGATGAATGACTCTTAGATCGAACTTGGAATCTATGATGGTCACTCTTAGATACCAAGACAATTCACTCCAGAATTAGCTTGATCAAAACTAATTCAATGAATCGGTTTAAACATCAAACCTAAAGCAAGGTTTGAAAAAGAATAACACCAAAAGGGTATCAAGAAAACACAAAGGTTTTTTTTCTGTATTCAACAAAAATCCCCCGAACATGAGTATTACATGGCTTTAAATAGGTCTAAAAGGTAACCCTAACATAATAAAGTTCAGCCACCAACTACAAATGCTATTAAATAAAAATTGAAGCAAATAAGGCATTAATAAATTTCCTTAATTGGTAATTCAACTACTAAAGGCAAGTCTTCTAATTACTTTCCATCCTTAATTGGTAATTCAACTACCAAAGGCAAGTCTTCTAATTACTTTCCAATATCAGCCACTCCATTATCTTCTTGATTTGATATGCTAGTGCTATAAAGATTTTTGGGCTCAAAAGTCTTTGTTTCAATCTGTACACTAGCTAGCTTTTGAAGATGTAATGTATAGGCCTCTTGAATCTTCTTAACCTTGCTTCTTGTAATCGGTCCTTCAGGTACATGCAAAGGGTCAGCAGTTGAATTCATATCAAAACACTTGTTTGAGATTTGAATCACTCCACAAGCAAGATTGATCATGTCGAGCTTGAATGATTCTACATGCAATCTAAACTATATAGAATTGCAAAGAAACTTAGCCATTGGCTAAAAAAGAGCACAAATGATTCTTTTACTATATTTTTCAAGTCTGCTTACAAATACAACATACATAGCTTTATATAGCCTCAAAATGAAACTATTAAAGGCATACCAAAAGTTGTAACATTCATACTTAATGACCATAATTAGCCATTATGTAAATGTAACCTAAAGTAAATAAAAAAGTCTTAAAATACAATAACTCTAAATTATTCTAAATTGTAACCCACCCAAAATTTACAACAATCAAACTTCATTCTTCTTCAATGTAGCATGAATTGAAACATCTTTTGATAATTTTGATAACCTTTTCTTCACATCTTCATTGAAGTATATTGTATGATTGATGTCTCTTGGTTCATATCAATTTACAACAATCAAACTTCATTCTTCTTCAATGTAGCATGAATTGAAACATCTTTTGATAATTTTGACAACCTTTTCTTCACATCTTCATTGAAGTATATTGTATGATTGATGTCTCTTGGTTCATATCATTCTCCACTTCTTCAAGAGGATTCGTCATCGAATCTATTTGTGTAACTTTGCTGCAAAAAATAAGTTATGGAAATACGACGGACCTCACAACACTCTCTCAAGAGTATATGCTCAAGGAATTTTAGGCCACTCTGTTTGCACTCATTTACACAAATGAAGCTCTCATTCTCACCTCTCAAATTTTTTAGTAGAGCCCAGATTGGATTTTTTTATTTTGGATCGATTAAAAACTAAGAAGATAAAAAACAAATTGAAACGAAACGCAAAGGAAACATATATCCGATCTTGAGCCTGAAGCTCTGATACCAAATGATAAGATAAGGAATCAATACAAGGGGAATAAGATTTGGATTACCTTGTTGATCGAATATCTCAAGGCAAGAACACTTGATTGAGATTCGAATCACTCCACAAGCAAGATCGATCATGTCTAGCTTGAATGACTCTTGTTGATCAAATATCTCAAACACTTGTTTGAGATTCGAATCACTCCACAAGCAAGATTGATCATGTCGAGCTTGAATGATTCTACATGCAATCTAAACTACATAGAATTGCAAAGAAACTTAGCCATTGGCTAAAAAAGAGCACAAATGATTCTTTTACTATATTTTTCAAGTCTGCTTACAAATACAACATACATAGCTTTATATAGCCTCAAAATGAAACTATTAAAGGCATACCAAAAGTTGTAACATTCATACTTAATGACCATAATTAGCCATTATGTAAATGTAACCTAAAGTAAATAAAAAAGTCTTAAAATACAATAACTCTAAATTATTCTAAATTGTAACCCACCCAAAATTTACAACAATCAAACTTCATTCTTCTTCAATGTAGCATGAATTGAAATATCTTTTGATAATTTTGACAACCTTTTCTTCACATCTTTTGGTCAAGACAAAACGAGAAATTCTCCGATTCCGATATTCCTGTTAGTGATTGTGAACAGGAAGGAAAGACAGAGAAGTGACTTCCCCTTATACTTCCCGTCACCTAGCTCCTTCACCTCTACAACTCGGTTTCATGGCTTCGCTCCTCTCCGAGTCTTCGTTGCTTGGCTCCTTGCCTTGACCTCGTAACCTCGGGCTCACGATTCCATTGCCTTCTCCTCTGGCTCCTATTTATTCCTTCAAAGACAAGGTGGTAAAAGAAAATGAATGAAAGGATGTTCGAGCGTCTGAGCTCATTCACCTAACCTATTCTATCTATTGGTCTCATTCCCTTCTTTCACTGTAAACTCGGGAAACCAACCCTCTTCGAGTCTCGTTGCTTTGCTCATTAGCCGGAACTATTCTTGCGCTCTCGCTGCTTCGCTCCTTATACCTATTTACCTTATTCATTAGTATTAGTCATTCAATCCTGAACCGATATGTATTCCCTTTTCCTCTACTTTATTACCGGATGTAAACTCGGGAAAGCATATTCTTTCTCACCCACCTAGCATATTCTTTCTCACCTATTGATTCACTTATTCATTGTCGGAAGGAAAGAGGAAACAAGAAGAAATTCATTAGCTTAGCTGCTTTTCCAGACTCAAGCAAGAAACAAACAAACCTTTTCCTATCCTGACGAGTGAAAGAAAGAGTCAATTCATTAGCTACTGAACCCGGAACCCTTTCTGACGAGAAAGAAGAAGAATAAGATATTCTATTCATTTACAGGGGAGGAAATGAATGAAAGAAAGATCAGCTCCGGAACTCAATCACTTTACGTCCCCGGTTCCTTGTCTCACTGCTGGCTTCTTTCCGATTCTTTCTTAACAGCTCCGGAAGAGTAAGTCAAGACTATCGATTTATTCTCCCTGATTGTCCCTATTGATTCTTGAACGGTAAACAAGGTCGCTTCGCTCCTTTTCCTCTATTCTTGAACAGTAAACAAGGTAACCTTCTTTCACTCCCTCCTGTAAGTACGAAAGATTCCTTCTCCTGTTCCTATTCTATGGATTCTCAAATGCAAGATTCATTCTCCTTTACAGTGATAGAAAGAAAGAAGGGAAAGAGAAGGGAGACTCTTTATTCATGAGAGTGAACTGTCAGTAAATCCTCAAGATTCATGAGACTGAACCTGAACCGGAACGAACTTGACGAGTCGAGTCCATGAACTCAATCACTACTGAACCTCTACAACTATCATCAGGTCAAGCTCCTGACCCTGCCCCTCTACAACTATCATCAGGTCAAGCTCCTACACTAGATTTCACTCTTTTACCTGTTAGGACCTAGAATGAATTTTGTCTATCTTCTGTCTATTTTGAGGGCTATTTTTGAGGTCAAAGAGTTCGGAAAGACTATCAAAGAATGAAACTTGACAGTAGCAAGCTGCACGGAAGGATCATTAATCAAAGGGGGCTTCCCAACAAAGGAAATCAAAAGACAACATTCTGGAACTTCCAAAAACCAAAGAAATGCAAGATACATGAGAAGGAGCTTTTTACGTAACCCTTCCATAGAATGAATTCGGTAAGGGTTGAATACGCCCCATGGTCGATCGAAGGTCCTGTGCCACTTTCACTCCAATCTATCTGACCTTCAATCCATCTTTCTTTGTCTAGCCAGCTCATAACCAAATCTTAGACCAGGCTGACACAAACAACCTTTTTCGTTTTGGTTGAGGAAAAGGAAGAAACCCTAGAGACCAAGCACTTCTGCCCCCAAAAGCGGAGACCGAACAACCAACCTGATAAGATAAGGAATCAATACAAGGGGAATAAGATTCGCTTGTTGATCGAATATCTCAAGGCAAGAACACTTGATTGAGATTCGAATCACTCCACAAGCAAGATCGATCATGTCTAGCTTGAATGACTCTTGTTGATCAAATATCTCAAACACTTGTTTGAGATTCGAATCACTCCACAAGCAAGATTGATCATGTCGAGCTTGAATGATTCTACATGCAATCTAAACTACATAGAATTGCAAAGAAACTTAGCCATTGGCTAAAGAAAAGCACAAATGCTTCTTTTAATACATTTTCCAAGTCTACCTTACAAATACAACATACATGGCTTTATATAGCCTCAAAATGAAACTATTAAAGGCATTCCAAAAGTTGTAACATTCACACTTTATGGCCATAATTAGCCATTATGTAAATGTAACCGAAATGAAATAAAAAGTCTTAAAATACAATAACTCTAAATTATAACCCACCCAAAATTTGCAACAATCAAACTTTATTCTTCTTCAATGTAGCATGAATTGAAACATATTTTGATAATTTTGACAACCTTTTCTTCACATCTTCATTGAAGTATATTGTATGATTGATGTCTCTCAGTTCATATCATTCTCCACTTCTTCAAGAGGATTCGTCCTCGAATCTATTTGTGAAACTTTGCTGCAAAAAATAAGTTATGGAAATACGAAGGACCTCACAACACTCTCCTCACGAGTATACACTCAAGGAAATTTTAGGACACTCCTTTTACACTCAGTTACACAAATGAAGCTCTCATTCTCACCTCTCAAAATTTTAAATAGAGCAAAGATTGAATTTTGGACTCTGGGTCGATTAAAAACTAAAAAGATGAAAATAAATAAAAATCAAATTGAGAAGAAACGCAAAGGAAACATATATCCGATCTTGAGCCTGAAGCTCTGATACCAAATGATAAGATAAGGAATCAATACAAGGGGAATAAGATTCGGATTACCTTGTTGATCGAATATCTCAAGGCAAGAACACTTGATTGAGATTCGAATCACTCCACAAGCAAGATCGATCATGTCTAGCTTGAATGACTCTTGTTGATCAAATATCTCAAACACTTGTTTGAGATTCGAATCACTCCACAAGCAAGATTGATCATGTCGAGCTTGAATGATTCTACATGCAATCTAAACTACATAGAATTGCAAAGAAACTTAGCCATTGGCTAAAGAAAAGCACAAATGCTTCTTTTAATACATTTTCCAAGTCTACCTTACAAATACAACATACATGGCTTTATATAGCCTCAAAATGAAACTATTAAAGGCATTCCAAAAGTTGTAACATTCACACTTTATGGCCATAATTAGCCATTATGTAAATGTAACCGAAATGAAATAAAAAGTCTTAAAATACAATAACTCTAAATTATAACCCACCCAAAATTTGCAACAATCAAACTTTATTCTTCTTCAATGTAGCATGAATTGAAACATATTTTGATAATTTTGACAACCTTTTCTTCACATCTTCATTGAAGTATATTGTATGATTGATGTCTCTCAGTTCATATCATTCTCCACTTCTTCAAGAGGATTCGTCCTCGAATCTATTTGTGAAACTTTGCTGCAAAAAATAAGTTATGGAAATACGAAGGACCTCACAACACTCTCCTCACGAGTATACACTCAAGGAAATTTTAGGACACTCCTTTTACACTCAGTTACACAAATGAAGCTCTCATTCTCACCTCTCAAAATTTTAAATAGAGCAAAGATTGAATTTTGGACTCTGGGTCGATTAAAAACTAAAAAGATGAAAATAAATAAAAATCAAATTGAGAAGAAACGCAAAGGAAACATATATCCGATCTTGAGCCTGAAGCTCTGATACCAAATGATAAGATAAGGAATCAATACAAGGGGAATAAGATTCGGATTACCTTGTTGATCGAATATCTCAAGGCAAGAACACTTGATTGAGATTCGAATCACTCCACAAGCAAGATCGATCATGTCTAGCTTGAATGACTCTTGTTGATCAAATATCTCAAACACTTGTTTGAGATTCGAATCACTCCACAAGCAAGATTGATCATGTCGAGCTTGAATGATTCTACATGCAATCTAAACTACATAGAATTGCAAAGAAACTTAGCCATTGGCTAAAGAAAAGCACAAATGCTTCTTTTAATACATTTTCCAAGTCTACCTTACAAATACAACATACATGGCTTTATATAGCCTCAAAATGAAACTATTAAAGGCATTCCAAAAGTTGTAACATTCACACTTTATGGCCATAATTAGCCATTATGTAAATGTAACCGAAATGAAATAAAAAGTCTTAAAATACAATAACTCTAAATTATAACCCACCCAAAATTTGCAACAATCAAACTTTATTCTTCTTCAATGTAGCATGAATTGAAACATATTTTGATAATTTTGACAACCTTTTCTTCACATCTTCATTGAAGTATATTGTATGATTGATGTCTCTCAGTTCATATCATTCTCCACTTCTTCAAGAGGATTCGTCCTCGAATCTATTTGTGAAACTTTGCTGCAAAAAATAAGTTATGGAAATACGAAGGACCTCACAACACTCTCCTCACGAGTATACACTCAAGGAAATTTTAGGACACTCCTTTTACACTCAGTTACACAAATGAAGCTCTCATTCTCACCTCTCAAAATTTTAAATAGAGCAAAGATTGAATTTTGGACTCTGGGTCGATTAAAAACTAAAAAGATGAAAATAAATAAAAATCAAATTGAGAAGAAACGCAAAGGAAACATATATCCGATCTTGAGCCTGAAGCTCTGATACCAAATGATAAGATAAGGAATCAATACAAGGGGAATAAGATTCGGATTACCTTGTTGATCGAATATCTCAAGGCAAGAACACTTGATTGAGATTCGAATCACTCCACAAGCAAGATCGATCATGTCTAGCTTGAATGACTCTTGTTGATCAAATATCTCAAACACTTGTTTGAGATTCGAATCACTCCACAAGCAAGATTGATCATGTCGAGCTTGAATGATTCTACATGCAATCTAAACTACATAGAATTGCAAAGAAACTTAGCCATTGGCTAAAGAAAAGCACAAATGCTTCTTTTAATACATTTTCCAAGTCTACCTTACAAATACAACATACATGGCTTTATATAGCCTCAAAATGAAACTATTAAAGGCATTCCAAAAGTTGTAACATTCACACTTTATGGCCATAATTAGCCATTATGTAAATGTAACCGAAATGAAATAAAAAGTCTTAAAATACAATAACTCTAAATTATAACCCACCCAAAATTTGCAACAATCAAACTTTATTCTTCTTCAATGTAGCATGAATTGAAACATATTTTGATAATTTTGACAACCTTTTCTTCACATCTTCATTGAAGTATATTGTATGATTGATGTCTCTCAGTTCATATCATTCTCCACTTCTTCAAGAGGATTCGTCCTCGAATCTATTTGTGAAACTTTGCTGCAAAAAATAAGTTATGGAAATACGAAGGACCTCACAACACTCTCCTCACGAGTATACACTCAAGGAAATTTTAGGACACTCCTTTTACACTCAGTTACACAAATGAAGCTCTCATTCTCACCTCTCAAAATTTTAAATAGAGCAAAGATTGAATTTTGGACTCTGGGTCGATTAAAAACTAAAAAGATGAAAATAAATAAAAATCAAATTGAGAAGAAACGCAAAGGAAACATATATCCGATCTTGAGCCTGAAGCTCTGATACCAAATGATAAGATAAGGAATCAATACAAGGGGAATAAGATTCGGATTACCTTGTTGATCGAATATCTCAAGGCAAGAACACTTGATTGAGATTCGAATCACTCCACAAGCAAGATCGATCATGTCTAGCTTGAATGACTCTTGTTGATCAAATATCTCAAACACTTGTTTGAGATTCGAATCACTCCACAAGCAAGATTGATCATGTCGAGCTTGAATGATTCTACATGCAATCTAAACTACATAGAATTGCAAAGAAACTTAGCCATTGGCTAAAGAAAAGCACAAATGCTTCTTTTAATACATTTTCCAAGTCTACCTTACAAATACAACATACATGGCTTTATATAGCCTCAAAATGAAACTATTAAAGGCATTCCAAAAGTTGTAACATTCACACTTTATGGCCATAATTAGCCATTATGTAAATGTAACCGAAATGAAATAAAAAGTCTTAAAATACAATAACTCTAAATTATAACCCACCCAAAATTTGCAACAATCAAACTTTATTCTTCTTCAATGTAGCATGAATTGAAACATATTTTGATAATTTTGACAACCTTTTCTTCACATCTTCATTGAAGTATATTGTATGATTGATGTCTCTCAGTTCATATCACAACCGCCAAGTTGTCGAGGACACGTCTGAAGAGGAGGCGGGTGCCCTATCTATCAGTTTACCACCCTACCCACTAATGGACTATGAGGGAGCGAGCAGGCGAATGGGAACCTGCCGAGAACCCAAACCGCTTGACTGATGGAATACTCCATTTCATTAGGGTCGAGGATGGATGAAACCAATAATCATCGCCGAAGCCGGGAAACAGACCGCTGCGCAACGACTAGGACTCGTGTACGAGGAGTTTGTGTGCTACCACTCATGCAGAAAGACCCGCAACTCTCGAAGAGGAAGAGGACACCAACCGCCCGAATCACTGTAGCAAAACCTCCCTTTAATCAATGGATAGCCCTTAATTCAAGAGAAAAAAGAAGAAATGAGGGAGAAACTAGTGATGATTGCCATGAATGCAGCCTTCGAGGACATGTACAATCTGGTCTTTGCTCCTATCAACATGGTGCACCTCCGCGTAGAGGGTCCCGTGGAGACTTTGACCGAATTAATAGGGAGAAATTGCTCGACATTTTGATTGAGGAAGAAAATCCAGGGTTCGCGCTTTTTTCGTTCGATATGTGCTGATGCGTACTCCTGTTATCGATGGACGGGGGAAGTGAATGGCGAGACCAGCTGGCTTGGCTTAACCTAACCCTCTCTTGATGGCGAACCTTGATTGACTGACACTAGGAACCAATTCGGAGAAAGAAGAAGCATGGCATGAGGACGGACAAATTGCCAATAGCGAATTACTTGACTCGATAGATGGAGGGAGGGCCCCATAACTCAAGCACGAAATCCATGTTGAGTCAACAATCAATCATCGAGAAGGGAAGGGCACCACCAAGCGAGATCGAGACCAGCACCTTGCCCTTGGATAGGGTTCCAAACCTACCTTCTTCAAATATCCAAAAAGGTCGGACTAACAAGCGAGAAACGTCGACTTTGATAAGGGGGGCGCGCTAGCTTACTAATAATAGTGGGCTTTTTCAGCTTGACCAAAATCCATTCTATTATAGAATAGCAGAAGTGCTACTTAGTAGTCGAAACTCAGAGAGAGAGAGAGGGGACCCTTTCATACCTGCTAACTCCTAGGATGAGAAGTAGGTCCCTTGTTTTTGGCAGGAATAGTTCCAGCCTTTGTTGCCACTCGGTAGAGTGAGTCTACTTAGCGAACTGGCAGGACGCATCGATTGATCCATATGAATCTTGAGAGTGGATGGTTGACCGCCGCCCCCTTGTCCTGGAGGCTCTCCGGCCGGGGCGGGGCTTGCTATCGTAACCTTTTCTCTCGGTGTATGTGAAAAAGAGTGACTCATTTTGTTCGGTCAGAAGTTGGTCCAAAGAACGAGAGTGGGCTTCCTTAAGTCCATTGTTCCTTAGTAGCTCAATGGTAGAGCGGTTGGCTGTTAACTGATTGGTTGTGGGTTCAAATCCTACTTGGGGAGAATGACGAGTTCTTGCTTTTTTGACCTAGCAACCCCTGTCCTTCTCCTGAGTTTCTAAACGGGAAGAATCGTGGGACATCAAAAGTGGCAAGTTGTTGGTTTTGATTCCTCACTCTCCTATCTCGTATAGGAAGACTGAATTAGTATCTGACTCCCGCCGATTTGTCTCCACTAGCGTCATTCTGGGTTCGTTCAATTCTTAGGGAGAAAAAGAAGGATCCATTGGGAATGAATGGAGGGAGAAAAAGAAGGATCCATTGGGAATGAATGGGAAGACTGAATTAGTATCTGACTGCCGCCGAAAGGAATTTGTCTCCACTAGCGTCATTCGAAGAACGAAAAAACAGGGTGACGATTTAGTTAGGTAGTCTCGATGGATGTATTGCAATGGTGACGATTTAGTTAGGTAGTCTCGATGGATGTATTGCAATGGCTAAAGCTCTGCCATCTTCTTGTAGACTGAACTCTCTTTCTTCTCTTTAGTTTAGGCTCCGAGTTATTTTTGGGTGTGGGATGGTCTAAATTAGCTTCTAACTAGTGGCAACGAAGTTCTTGGTAATTAAGAAGGGGGAAGGAAGATCTCCACTCATTTCATTCATTCAGTGCCTGTGGTGAGGCGCGACCCAGAACAAAGAAAGGGGGAAAGCTTGCTTGCTGTAGCCCTCCCCTCTTTTTGTAGACTAGGCTTGGTAAGCATAAGCTATTTAAGTAGGCTCTCGAGAAGGGTAGACTCGCAGCTTCGCTCAGCGAAAGAGCCTGACTTTCTCAACTCTTAGTCAAGCGGGAGCGCCCAACCTATGGGCTTTGAAAGGATAGGGGAAGGGAATAAAAGAAGAAGAAATAGAGGTCACTCCTTTTAGGAACATGGCTTGTTTGTTAATTCACTTGCTCATTAACTCGCAGCTTAGCCAGAAGCGACGAAGGGGGAAGTGTAGAAGCTTTGCCCCTTGCTTTACAGAGATTGTTATGAACTGACTAAATGACTGGATTCTCCCTGAACGCTAGCTAAGCTAATAAATAGTAATTAGTCCCTTCAATCAAATCAAAAAGCTTATTGATTGATTTAGGGCACGGTCTTCCTTCTTCGAACTCATTGAGGGGGGCCTCGGCCCGGGAAGGGGAGAGTGGCCGAACGGTCAAAAGCGACATACTGTAAATCTGTTGAAGTTTTTCTATGTAGGTTCGAATCCTGCCTCTCCCACTTGTTTGTTGTAGACTGAAGAGAAGAGAAAAGAGGCATTCGTCATCGTAGCCCAGGGAGCTTCACTCTTTCTTTCTTTTTTTCCGTGGCGTGAAGTGAAATTGTATCGTATTTCAGTTTATAGAGGTTGGCGAATTACTACGATCTATAGATTCCCATCGATAGACAATCCCAACCAGAATAGAAGCGAGTGGCTTCCGGTTTTGCTTGTAGTCGTTGTCTTTTATGTAGTGGTCGGCCTTCCCTTCCTACACGCGCCCGCCAGAATGCCTCCTTGGTTCTGCATGAAGCCAAGCAAATACATACGATAGGCGAAGTCAAGACCCCCATTTCATAGCGCTTGAGGAACGCAAGTTTGATCGAGGATTAGAGGGAGAGTATATAGAGGTGGAATCGGGATGGATTTATGAGTCTTTGTGTGAGCCGTATGCGGTGAGAGTCGCACGTACGGTAACGAGGGGGGTTCGCGTCTATACGTGTAGTGTTGTGTTGGGCCTACCCACCCTATTTGTTCCATGATCTATGGGTCTACTGGAGCTACCCACTTCGATCAATTAACCAAGATTTTGACCGGATACGAAATCACTGGTGCTCGATCTAGTGGTATTTTTATGGGGATTCTATCTATCGCTGTAGGATTCCTATTCAAGATCACTGCAGTTCCTTTTTGGGTGGCTGTAGGACGGACGACCGCCTGTAGGTGGTAGGGTAGGGTGGGTGGTACCGCTCAGATTGTGGCCAATCTTCCTAACCGCGCGCGGGCCGGGCTTAGAGCACGTGAAACTCATCACTACCTCGTAAGGGCGTTGAGACCATAGCATGTTACACGAAAGCGCCACTTTCTCTGTAGTCTTGTCACACAGCAGCCCGCCTAGAAGAGCCACTCGCTCTGTAGTGTTGTCACATAAGATAAGCACTAGCCCGCCTGATGGCCGGGCGAATCTAAGTTCTCTTCCGGTCAACTGTCCACCCAGTCAAGTGTAAAGAACACAGTAGAATCATGCAAGGCACCCAGCTGGTGTGCTTCCTGCCCGCGAGGAAAGAAAGAAGAGCGACAGGCTTGAGTTCAGATTTGACTGTTTGCAGCATGGGAGCAGATTACCCAAAAAATCCCTGGGAACAATGAAAAAAAAGATATCTCGGTAACGAAAACTATGGGGGGCTGTATTGGCGAGATCCAACGGTGAACAGCTGCCCAAAAGAAAAACCGCCTGGAAGTCTGAGGACCTTTAGTACCCTACCCCCAAAATGTTAGGATCGCACAACAACGCACACGCTCGATCTAGATGATCACAAAGAGAAGGATAGAGAGAATTTGCAAGGAGAACTCTGGCTAAAAGAATTTTTTATTGATGATTTCAGGCATGTACAACAAGAGAGTACAGAGAATAGAAAAGTACATTTCAAAGCTTTACTAGACGGGATATATATATGGTTCAGTCTACTAAATATAGCTTTACCAGATTTAACCATCTACTATATATAGCTATGTACCATATATAGCTTTACCGGATATAGCTTCACCATATATGGCTTTACCAAATATAGCTTTACCGGATATAGCCATTGACCAAGCTATAAATACAGGGAGCAGACTCCATAACTCAACAATTCTCCCACTTGGAGACTGATCCTACACCATACCTATTAGGGCTTTGCATAGCTTTAATTTTCCAACATCAACACATTTTGTCAACATGTCTGCTGGATTCTTTGCACCCTCTATCTTCTCCAAACACATATCGCCTTCTTCCACTAACCTGCGAGTGAAATGGTATCGTCTTCTAATGTGTTTTGTCCTTGAATGATAGACTGGGTTTTTCACCAACTGTATGGCACTCTGACTATCTGTATAAAGGATCTTCTTGCACTGCTTTCGGCCTAATTCTTCTAGATAGTCTG
The DNA here is from genome assembly GCF_057944985.1 of Cucurbita pepo subsp. pepo. Taxonomy (NCBI): domain Eukaryota; kingdom Viridiplantae; phylum Streptophyta; class Magnoliopsida; order Cucurbitales; family Cucurbitaceae; genus Cucurbita; species Cucurbita pepo. Next base: position 10,257,945 of record NC_141802.1, on the reverse strand, counting down.
TCATCCATATCATCTCCTTTCCAGCTTCAGCTATGGCCACGTACTCAGCTTCAGTAGATGAAAGAGCAACGCATTTCTGAAGCTTGGACATCCAACTCACTGCTGTTCCATCTATAGTGTAGATATACCCAGATGTGCTCTTGCTGGAGTCTACATCTCCACTCAGATCAGCATCCACAAAACCTTGCAGAACTACTTTGCCATTGCCATAACAAAGTGTAGTATTGGATGTACCTCTCAGATATCTCAGAAGCCACTTCACAGCTTCCCAATGTTCCTTCCCTGGATTTGCCATGTACTTGCTAACAACTCCCACTGCATGTGTTATGTCAGGTCTAGTGCAGACCATAGCATACATCAAACTCCCAACTGCAGAAGCGTACGGAACTGATGCCATGAGCTCACGTTCCTCAACTGTCTTGGGAGATTGCCCCTTTGACAATTTAATAAGATTTGCCAAGGGGGTAGTCCTGGGTTTAGAGTTATTCATCTTGAATTTGGACAACACCTTCTCAATGTACTGCTCTTGGGATAGATTTAATGTGCCAGCAGATCTATCTCGAGAAATCCTCATCCCAAGGATCTGCTTCGCTGCACCTAAATCTTTCATCTCAAATACTGAAGACAAGCTTGCCTTCAGGTGGTTTATCTCCCTCATACTTGATCCAGCAATTAGTATATCATCCACATACAGGAGTAGAAACACATAAGAATCAGTGTATTTCTTGAGGTAGCAACACTGATCCTTTTCACTTCTGTGGAAACCACTCTTGCTCATGAAGGAGTCAAACTTCTTGTACCATTGTCTCGGTGCTTGTTTCAGTCTATACAAGCTCTTATTGAGCTTACACACCATGTGCTCCTTGCTTGCAGCTGCAAATCCTTCGGGTTGTTGCATATAGATCTCCTCATCTAGATCTCCATGTAAAAATGCCGTTTTTACATCCATTTGCTTAAGGTGCAAATTCTCCGATGCAACAATACTCAGTAGAATTCGGATAGTAGTTAATTTCACAACTGGAGAAAAGATCTCAGCATAATCAATGCCTTTTCTTTGTGAATATCCTTTAACTACTAACCGAGCCTTAAACCTCCTTCTGCCATCTGGTTCAACCTTGATTTTGAACACCCATTTGTTCAACAGAGCTCTCTTTCCTGTAGGCAACTCAATCAGCACCCACGTATTATTCCTTTCAAGTGAGCTCATCTCATCATCCATGGCTTGCTCCCACTTAGTTGAATCTTCCACTTGTAGGGCCTCATCAAAGGACTCTGGTTCTCCTTCGTCAGTCAGCAACAGATAGTGTAATGAGGTTGAATATCTGTCTGGTGCTCTGGTAGTTCTGGATGATCTTCTCAACACCTGCTCAGGTGCAACTTGCTCCACGTCTGAACCGAACGTGAAAGTTGTTTTCCATCAGACGGCTGTTTCCGTAACTCCACTCTTGACTTGGATTATATATCCAAAAAGGTCCGCTCTCGGCTATTCCACACACAGCCTAGCAGACAGAGGTCGTGGTTATTTGAAGTGGATTCTCTCTTTTCTGACGTGGATGCCGAACCTGCTGACCCATTGACTAAGAAGGGGGCGGGCGCAGTAGCTACATGGACCCCTTCCTTTTGTTGCCAGCGCTTTCCCGGGCCAAGCCGGAATTCTTGATGAGTATGAGAAAGGGCAGGCAAAGCCCGAAGACTGCTATCCTACCTAATAGGCCAGCGGGCAAAACGAGAAGAGGGCCCGACAATCATACCACCGCTTTCGAAAAAGCCTGTTCCCTTCAGATAAGACGCACTGTAGGCCATCCTCGTCTTCGTTTTTGATGAAAAAGAAATCCAATCTCGATCTCCGAAAGCATTTTCCTTCCCCTCCATTCGTCGAGCCTTTCCTTTCATGGTTGGGGGAAGCATTTCCTTATCTGAACTTGGCGGGCATTCTTTACTAGCCTGATTCAAACAAAGAGGGGTATGAACATAGGTTAGGCTCAAAGATGATTTTCAGGTCCTAGCTACGCCATCCGTTCAATATAAAATCTGGAAAGCAGCAGGGATGACAAAAAGAGGTTTCCATCTTGCACTAAAAAACTCAGAGGAATAATAGATAGATATGTATTCTTTATCATCTCCCTATTTCTTTTGATATCATCGTTATATCCTATATCTCAAATTGAGAAAGAAAGAGCAGATGGATCCTATCCCCTATATCGAACACTAAATCCTATCTATTGATCGAAAGATCTTCGTCAAATACCAGACTTTGCCTTTTCTTTTTTTTAGTAATTCCTCATATCCAAAGAAAGCAGCTTACCACAAGCACCCCACCTCATACGACTAGTTGGGGGGGCTGGCTGGCTGTTCGCCTTTTGAATCAAACAAAGTCAGTAGTAGGGGCTGAATAGCTACTTTCATTCTCAACGAAAGCGAAGAATCCACCTTTAGTCAATAGGAGCCCTACTTCCCTCTTTCTTTGGGACCTCATCACTGAAATGAAAGCGCAAAGAAATTGCTTGATGAGTTGCCGGGCGTAGCGCACCGCAGGTTAATCTCTCGTTTTTTTTAGCTTGACTTTACTATTACTAAACTAATAAGGGCTCGCTGCTTGATAGTGACTTCTTTAGTTTGGTAGGATGACGAAAGAAAGACTACTTCAATGATGTAAACTGTTGGAAACTCGAGAGGGTCTCCTTTGGAAGCATTCGCCGGTAACCCGTCACAACATAATAAAAAGGAATGAGTTTAGCTGACTGAATCCAATCCATAAACCCAGAAATGAGACTTTGTTCCCTTTCGTCAAGTAGGTCAAAAAAGAGGTATACGAACGAACGACTTTTGCTTTGCTTTGCCTTATACTCGATTGGAACAAAGCTCATAAAGAAGGGGAGGCGGAATGGAGAAAGGAAAGGGACAAGGGCGGTCTTGCTTGGCGCGAAGGTGTTTTGTGTTGAGTTATGGAGTCTGCTCCCTGTATTTATAGCTTGGTCAATGGCTATATCCGGTAAAGCTATATTTGGTAAAGCCATATATGGTGAAGCTATATCCGGTAAAGCTATATATGGTACATAGCTATATATAGTAGATGGTTAAATCTGGTAAAGCTATATTTAGTAGACTGAACCATATATATATCCCGTCTAGTAAAGCTTTGAAATGTACTTTTCTATTCTCTGTACTCTCTTGTTGTACATGCCTGAAGTCATCAATAAAAAATCCTTTTAGCCAGAGTTCTCCTTGCAAATTCTCTCTATCCTTCTCTTTGTGATCATCTAGATCGAGCGTGTGCGTTGTTGTGCGATCCTAACAACTGGTATCAGAGCAAGGCAAAATTCACCACGATCTGTGAAGATGGAAAGTTCAAAGATTGGAGTTGAGAAGTTCGATGGATCCGATTTCGGTTTCTGGAAGATGCAGATTGAAGATTATATGTACCAGAAAGATCTTCACGAACCACTGTTGGGGGTGAAGCCAGATACCATGACCACGGAACAGTGGAAGCTCAAGGATTGACAAGCCTTAGGGATGATCCGGTTGACGCTATCCAGAAACGTGGCGTTTAACATCATCAAGGAGAAGACAACGTCAGATCTGATGAAGGCGCTGTCAAATATGTATGAAAAACCGTCGGCTATGAACAAGGTGTATTTGATGCGTAGATTGTTCAATCTACAGATGTCTGAAGGTGGATGTGTTGCGGATCATATAAATGAATTCAATATGATCATAAGTCAATTGGGTTCGGTGGAAATTAATTTCGAAGATGAAATTAAAGCATTGATTTTGATGTCATCCTTACCCGAGTCATGGGATACTGTTGTTGCCGCAATCAGCAGTTCCCGAGGATCTGATAAACTGAAGTTTGATGAAATTCGAGATGTAGTTCTCAGCGAAAGTATTCGCAAACGGGAAACTGGAGATTCATCAGGCAATGCTCTCAGTGTTGATCGAAGGGGAAGAAGCAAATCAAAGAGCTCAAACAAACATGGGCGTTCAAAATCAAAGAACCGGGAAAAATCTCCAAACAAACCCAACGTAACGTGTTGGAGCTGTGGGGGAAAAGGACACTTTCGGACAGATTGTACAAAGCTAAAGAAGAAGCAGAATCATAAATCTGAAGATGATGATGATTCTATATACACAACAGAAGATGCTAAGGACGTTTTAATCCTTAGTGTGGATAGCCCAGCTGAATCCTGGATTTTGGATTCAGGTGCATCGTTCCATTCGTCTCCAAGTAAGGAATTGTTTTGAAATTTCAAATCAGGAAATTTCGGAAAGGTGTATCTTGCCGACAATAAAACCTTGGAGATTGAAGGAAAGGGAGATGTCTCCATACAAACTCCAGCAGGAAATCAATGGACATTACAAGATGTCAGATACATTCCTGGTCTCAAGAAGAACCTGATCTCTATTGGTCAGTTGGATAGCACAGGCTATGTAGCAGAGTTTGGAAAGAGTTCCTGGAAGATTGTGAAGGGCGCCATGGTTGTTGCGCGTGGCACAAAATCCGGAACCTTATACACTACTGTAGAGTGTATAAACATGACTGCTGCTGCTGAGAGTGCTTCCAATTCAAGTCTATGGCACAATAGACTTGGACATATGAGCGTCAAAGGAATGAAGATGCTGACTGCGAAAGGAGCTTTAGAAGGCTTAAAATCTGTTGATATGGGTCTTTGTGAGAGCTGCGTTATGGGCAAACAGAAACGAGTTAGTTTCACAATGGCTGCCAGAGAACCGAAGAAAGTGCGGTTGGAAATGGTCCATACAGACGTCTGGGGACCATCTCCAGTTTCATCACTTGGTGGATCAAGGTACTACGTCACCTTCATCGATGACTTCAGTAGGAAGGTATGGGTTTACTTTCTGAAACACAAGTCAGATGTGTTTACCACCTTCAAGAAGTGGAAAGCTGAAGTTGAAAATCAGACCGGCTTGAAGATCAAATGCCTGAGGTCTGACAATGGAGGAGAGTACAACAAATCAGAGTTTATAACATTTTGTGCAGCTGAGGGAATTAGATTAATAAGAACAATTCCCGATAAGGCAAGACAAAATGGTATTGCAGAAAGAATGAACAGAACCTTGAATGAGCGAGCAAGAAGCATGAGGATTCATTCTGGATTGCCAAAGACATTCTGGGCTGATGCTGTGAACACAGCAGCATATTTGATTAATAGAGGACCGTCAGTACCCTTGAAGTTCAAATTGCCCGAAGAAGTATGGACAGGAAAAGAACTCAAGTACTCTCACTTGAGAACTTTGGCTGTACTGCGTATGTTCATGTTGATCCAGAGAAGAGAGATAAGCTTGATGCTAAGGCTGTGAAATGCTACTTCATAGGCTATGGCTCTGACATGTTCGGGTATAGGTTTTGGGATGAGAAAAATATGAAGATCCTAAGACACTGTGATGTGACCTTTGATGAAAATGTCATGTACAAGGACAGAGAGAAGATAAACTCTGAGACTACGAAGCAAGTGGGAGTTGAATTTGAGTGGCAAGAAAAGCCCCCTCCCCTTCGGACTCCATATCTCTTTTGACTCTATATATGTGGGCACCTGATATCTATGAGGGTTCCCCCACGCCGGTTACAACATTCCTTTCTATTGCGCCTAAAATCTCTATTTTTGCTAATATTTCACGTCTTTCTATTTATGGTTCCTATGGAGCTACATTGCAACAAATCTTCTTTTTCTGCAGCATTGCTTCTATGATCTTAGGAGCATTGGCCGCCATGGCCCAAACGAAAGTCAAAAGACCTCTAGCTCATAGTCAATTGGACATGTAGGTTATATTCGTACTGGTTTCTCATGTGGAATCATAGAAGGAATTCAATCACTACTAATTGGTATCTTTATTTATGTATTCATGACGATAGATGCATTCACTATAGTTTTAGCATTACGGCAAACCCGTGTAAAATATCTAGCAGATTTGGGCGCTCTAGCTAAAACGAATCCTATTTCGGCTATTACCTTCTCCATTACTATGTTATCATACGCAGGAATACCCCCGTTAGTCGGTTTTTGTAGCAAATTCTATTTGTTTTTCGCCGCTTTGGGTTGTGGGGCTTACTTCCTAGCCCCAGTGAGAGTAGTGACTAGCGTTATAGGTCGTTGGGCGGCCGGAAGGTTGCCACGAGTAAGTCAGTCTGTTTGGGAGACGGAAGGCAGTTCTCCGTGCATCAGACACGTAGCTTACCGAATCAGTTGCGACACGGATGGGAATGCATGCTCCGAAAGATAGGGTCGAGTCTGATACATTAAACGTCTACTCCCTTGTACGATTCGACAATCACTAAACGAGATGAACCTTGGTTTGGTGAATTGAAGTTGGCCTTAGGTGTAATAGAATATGACTCCCAGTTACTGCGCGCGATCGTATACTGAGGTGCTCCCCGGCGGTTGTTGGAACGATGCGAGCCAGGCCTCGATTCAGAAAGATTCAGGGTCAAATACGAAATAGATAGGGGGTTACTAATTCCCCATCTCATTGGGGGCAGAAAACGAATCGACATCTCGATGTGAGACAACGTTTTCCATTTGAGTTGGGAAAGAACAACGAAGTCCATCCGAACCGTCCAATGAAGAATAAGAGGAGAACAAACAAAGTGCCAATCGCGCGCGAAGTGCGTAACGGACACAGATCAAAAAAAGGAGTGGGGAGACGAGCTCATTCCCTTCGCTTCCTGGGCCACAAAGCAGTGTAGTCTTTCCTGGCCAAATCAAGGATTTGGGGCTTCACGCTACTTAATCAATCCATTTTTTGAGTCAGATCTATGAATAGAAAGATGGATGAATCTATCGAGATTCGATTTCGTTCAACGGTTGATTCAAAGAACAGCGCTTAGCCCCCCCGCTCATGAAATGGCTCTGCTGCAATGGATGGCAGAGGGTCCGTAGTACCCAAAGCACTGGAGTCATCCTGTAGCCGGGAAGGGGCCTAGAAGTGCTGACTACTACACCACACTACACTTGGCTCTACACATTTACAAAGCTAACCCCTGTCCAGTCCCTGGCAGAGCTCAAGAAGTGGGTTTCAATCCTTATTCCTTATCCCCTCGCCCAGGCTAACAACGGGGCCTTACGGGGAGAGTGGAGCCTCAAGAAGCACTGTTGAGAGGAAGATGATTGGCCCCTCTTCATTCTCTACACAGGGTTACAAACCTTTCTTCAACCAACATAGGTGACAACGAGCGAGGCAGAGATGGAAGAGATCGAACAATAGAGGGGGATGGAGAAAGTGGACAAAACAGACTTGCATTTCCCAGTAAAAAAGATGAGTTCCTTTTTCGTCTCGCATTTCTCATCAAACAAATATGGAAAAATCATCATATTGAAAACGTTACTAACCCACCAAGCCCTTCCTTCGTAGAGCCGTGTATTGTAAGTGATCCGAACCTGCCCGGAGCGAGCCTCCCATAGAGGCAAGTGAAGTTGGTGAGCCGTATGATGGGCAACTATCTCGTGCGGTTCGGAGAGGACTCAGCTCTTAGTTAGTACCCCCTTGGTTTCGGGGTGGACCCTTTCACTCTATTTTATTATATACGCTTAGCGAAAATCATGTTTTTTGATACACCTAGGACATGGATTCTATATGAACCAACGGATCGTGACAAGTCGTTACTACTAGCAATGATTTCCTCTTTCATTACTTTATCCTTTCCATATCCCTCTCCCTTGTTCTTAGTTACTCATCAAATGACACTCAGTTCATATCTTTAAGTTCGATCATTGACAAGGTTCAAAGAAAGGGTGGGACATTGAGAAAGAATCGATTTCAAACCACAATGCTAGCAGATGGCGGGCCTCCGCTTTTAATGAAACCTGCCAGTTATTTATTTGATTGATGATTATTAACTCAAATAAAAAAGACAAAAAGGTCTTTGTTCAAAAAGAAAAAGAGGTGGGTGGCATTATGACTGGGTGTCAGTTAGAAAGGTTCTTACAATGTTTGTTCAAATAAAGTCAGCATTATTTTGCTTTTGACTTAAGGAGGGCTTGATAAGAAGGGCTTGGGACCTATGAACGAAACAAAACAAAAAATATGAAAGAATGGAAAATGAACGGGAGTCATCGGAGGAAGGACTGACGAACTACTTTGATATGAAACAAGAGACATCAATCATACAATATACTTCAATGAAGATGTGAAGAAAAGGTTGTCAAAATTATCAAAAGATGTTTCAATTCATGCTACATTGAAGAAGAATGAAGTTTGATTGTTGTAAATTTTGGGTGGGTTACAATTTAGAGTAATTTAGAGTTATTGTATTTTAAGACTTTTTATTTAATTTCGGTTACATTTACATAATGGCTAATTATGGCCATAAAGTATGAATGTTACAACGCTTGGAAATACCTTTAATAGTTTCATGTTTGAGGTTATATAAAGCCGTATATGTTGTATTTGTAAGTAGACTTGGAAAATATAGAAAGAAGCATTTGTGCTTTTCTTTAGCCAATGGCTAAGTTTCTTTGCAATTCTATGTAGTTTAGGTTGCATGTAGAATATTCAAGCTTGACATGATCAATCTTGCTTGTGGAGTGATTCGAATCTCAACCAAGTGTTCTTGCCTTGAGATATTTGGTCAACAAGAATCATTCAAGCTAGACATGATCGATCTTGCTTGTGGAGTGATTCGAATCTCAAACAATGTTCTTGCGTTGAGATATTCGATCAACAAGGTAATCCGAATCTTACCCCCCTTGTAGTTGATTCCTTATCTCATCATTTGGTATCAGAGCTTCAGGCTCAAGATCGGATATATGTTTCCTTTGCGTTTCTTTTCAATTTGTTTTTTTATCTTTTTAGTTTTTAATCGATCCAAAATAAAAAAAAATCCAATCTGGGCTCTACTAAAAAATTTGAGAGGTGAGAATGAAAGCTTCATTTGTGTAAATGAGTGCAAATAGAGTGGCCTAAAATTCCTTGAGCATATACTCTTGAGAGAGTGTTGTGAGGTCCGTCGTATTTCCATAACTTATTTTTTGCAGCAAAGTTACACAAATAGATTCGAGGACGAATCCTCTTGAAGAAGTGGAGAATGATATGAACCAAGAGACATCAATCATACAATATACTTCAATGAAGATGTGAAGAAAAGGTTGTCAAAATTATCAAAAGTTGTTTCAATTCATGCTACATTGAAGACTATGTAGTTTAGATTGCATGTAGAATCATTCAAGCTCGACATGATCAATCTTGCTTGTGGAGTGATTCGAATCTCAATCAAGTGTTCTTGCGTTGAGATATTTGATCAACAAGAATCATTCAAGCTAGACATGATCGACCTTGCTTGTGGAGTGATTCGAATCTCAAACAATGTTCTTGCCTTGAGATATTCTTTCAACAAGGTAATCCGAATCTTATTCCCCTTGTATCGATTCCTTATCTTATCATTTGGTATCAGATCTTCAGGCTCAAGATCGGATATTTGTTTCTTTTGCATTTTTTTTTTCAATTTGATTTTTATTTACTTTCATGTTTTTAGATTTTAATCGACCCAAAGTTCAAAATTCAATCTTTGCTCTATTCAAAATTTTGAGAGGTGAGATTGAGAGCTTCATTTGTGTAAATGAGTCCAAACAGAGTGGCCTAAAAAAAATCCTTGAGTGTATACACATGAGAGATTGTTGTGAGGGCCTTTATATTTTCATATCTTATGTTTTGCAGCAAAGTTTCACAAATAGATTCGAGGACGAATCCTCTTGAAGAAGTGGAGAATGATATGAACCAAGAGACATCATTCATACAATATACTTCAATGAAGATGTGAAGAAAATATTGTCAAAATTATCAAAAGAGGTTGCAATTCATGTCACATTGAAGAGGAATTGATAAGCGCCAACAATGTTGGATTTTGCAAAGCTAGAGATCCTTCTAGAATCCTTGCCAAAACGTTCACAGAGAAAGCTAACTTAACGGATTGATTCCAACCAAGAGCTGGTTAGAAGATGAATGACTCTTAGATCGAACTTGGAATCTATGATGGTCACTCTTAGATACCAAGACAATTCACTCCAGAATTAGCTTGATAAAAAATAATTCATTGAATCGGTTTAAACATCAAACCTAAAGCAAGGTTTGAAAAAGAATAACACCAAAAGAAGGGTACACCAAAAGAAGGGTATCAAGAAAACACAAAGGTTTTTTCTGTATTCAACAAATCCCTCAAACATGAGTATTACATGCCTTTAAATAGGTCTAACAGGTAACCCTAACATAATAAAGTTCAGCCACCAACCACAAATTACTAATCAATGCTATTAAATACAAATTGAAGCAAATAAGGCATTAATAAATTTTCTTAATTGGTAATTCAACTACCGAAGGCAAGTCTTCTAATTACTTTCTATAAATTTCCTTAATTGGTAATTCAACTACTAAAGGCAAGTCTTCTAATTACTTTCCAATATCAGTCACTCCATTATTTTCTTGATTTGATTCTTGAATCTTCTTTGTATTGCTTCTTGTAATTGCTCGTTCGGGTACATGGAAGTGATCAGTTGTTGGATTCATATCATCCCCCCTTTCTTTAAAAGGATTTGTCCTCAAATCAAATTCTTCGTTCTTTCCGGACAAGAACTGAATATTGTTGTTTTTTTTCTCACTTTTTTTTTCTCACCTTTACCTTAGTTTCTTCTCTCCACTGTTGTTCTTCATATTCTTTTCTTTTCTTCTCTAATTTCAATTGGTCACAATGTACTTCATATGGAGACAACGGAAGTAAAGTAAATTTCTTCCCACACAAAGTAAAAGTATACTTGTTCATCAAACCATCAAATGTTACCTTTCTATCATATTGCCAAGGTCGGCCAAACAAGATGTCTCCCACATGCATTGGTACGACATCACAAAGTACTTCATCTTTATATCTTCCAAGAGTAAAAGAAATAAGAGCTTGGGAGTTTACCTTAATTTCTTCATTGTTTGTCAACCATTGAAGTTTGTATGGTTTTGGATGTGGATGGACAGAAAGTTGAAGTCTTTTTACAAGGAAGCTGCTTACCACATTTGTGCAACTTCCACTGTCGATCACCAAGCTGCATGGGTTTTCTTTTGATCAAACATCTTGTGTGGAACAAGTTTTCCCTTTGATCTTCAAATTTCTCTCCCTTGATTTGAACATTGAGTACCCTTCTTGTGATCAAAGATATGGAATTATCTTCTTCAACATACTCATCATCATATGCTGCGATTTCTTCCACAAGTTGTGAATCATGATCCTCACATTCATCATTTGAATCAAGTATACGATTCCTTATCACCATAACTTTTTCATTAACACACTCTTTGCTCATGTGTCCAAATCCTTTGCACTTCCAACATTGAATAGAACTAGACTTCTCTTTTACCGTCTTTGAAGCTTCATTCATTTTACCATTGGAACTCTCAGCGTCCACTCTTTTAGCAGTCACAAACTTTTCTTTTGGTGACATCGAATCATTTCTATTCACAAAACTATCCTTGTTCCAAGTTTTAGAATTTGAAAAGATGCTAGTTCGTGATGTGTACCTTTTTGAATGCTCTTTTTCTTCCTGGTCTTCAATTTTGAGAGCATAATGATACATGTCTTCCAGATATGGTGGTGGATTTCTGTCAACAAGATGAGCAATTTCTCGATTCAAACCTCCAAGGAATCTAGACATGGTATCTTCTTCTTCTTCTCTAACCTTTTCTCTTTCCATCATAGTTTCCATCTCTTGATAATATTCCGCCACACTTTTTGTTCTTTGCCTCAAACCTTGCAATTTAGTTTTCAAATTTCTTTCATAATGTTTTGGAACATATCTTTTTCTCATGACTTCTTTAAGTTCTTCCCATATCTCTATTGGATCCTCCTCTTTTCTTCTTCTCTCGGATTTGAGATGTTGGTACCAATCACCAGCATGATTGGTAAATTCGGCAATAGCAAGTCTCATCTTCTTATTTTCACTATAGGTGTTGCAATCAAACACATGCTCTATCTTTCTTTCCCACTGCAACTATGCCTCAGAATCTGCCGTTCCACAAAAGGGTGGGATTTTGAGTTTAACTCCCCCATCTCTATCTTCATGTACTCTTTCCATCCTTCTAGGTTGCATAATAGTTGCATGGTTATTTCTTCCTCTCCATCTACCATCAACTTGTCTTTCTTGTACTACTATACCGTCATCTTCTTGTAATGTTCGTTCTTGTCTTTGTTGTTGCGCCCTTCTTTCTTGTCTATCTTCCATCATCATTTCCATCATACCTTGAATTGCTTGAAGAATGGTTGTGTTAAGATCTGGTACTGATGGTACTCCTTCTCCGTTATGTGACATTTTTTTAGCAAGGGACCTCTCTACACTTCTCACAAAAATTTCACTCAGGGACACTCGTGTTTAACACTCAAAGGTAGGCTTTTGGTACTAGGTCAAGAATGTAAAAGCTGGTTTTTTTTTCTACTAATTCTTCTTTTTTTTTTTTGTTTTTTTTTTTCGATAATCAGAGAGAGACAAAAAAGGGAAAAAAAAATAACAGTAAAGATATTTCACCTCTAGAGCGGCCAAAGAACGTCAACCAAATGCTCTGATACCAAATGATAAGCGCCTACAATGCTGGAATTTACAAAGCTAGAGGTCCTTCTAGAATCCTTGCAAAACGCTCACAGAGAAAGCTAACTTAACGGATTGATTCCAACCCAGAGCTGGTTAGAAGATGAATGACTCTTAGATCGAACTTGGAATCTATGATGGTCACTCTTAGATACCAAGACAATTCACTCCAGAATTAGCTTGATCAAAACTAATTCAATGAATCGGTTTAAATCAAACCTAAAGCAAGGTTTGAAAAAGAATAACACCAAAAGGGTATCAAGAAAACACAAGGGTTTTTTCTGTATTCAACAAATCCCTCAAACATGAGTATTACATGCCTTTAAATAGGTCTAGAAGGTAACCCTAACATAATAAAGTTCAGCCACCAACCACAAATTACTAATAAATGCTATTAAATACAAATTGAAGCAAATAAGACATTAATAAATTTTCTTAATTGGTAATTCAACTACCAAAGGCAAGTTTTCTAATACTTTCTATAAATTTCCTTAATTGGTAATTCAACTACTAAAGGCAAGTCTTCTAATTACTTTCCAATATCAGTCACTCCATTATTTTCTTGATTTGATTCTTGAATCTTCTTTGTATTGCTTCTTGTAATTGCTCGTTCTGGTACATGGAAGTGATCAGTTGTTGGATTCATATCAGGAATGAAGTTTGATGGTTATAAATTTTGGGTGGGTTACATTTAGAGTAATTTAGAGTTATTGTATTTTAAGACATTTTATTTACTTTAGGTTACATTTACATAATGGCTAATTATGGCCATTAAGTATGAATGTTACAACTTTTGGAATACCTTTAATAGTTTCATTTTGAGGCTATATAAAGCCATGTATGTTGTATTTGTAAGGTAGACTTGGAAAATATAGAAAGAAGCATTTGTGCTTTTCTTTAGCCAATGGCTAAGTTTCTTTGCAATTCTATGTAGTTTAGATTGCATGTAGAATCATTCAAGCTCGACATGATCAATCTTGCTTGTGGAGTGATTCGAATCTCACTCAAGTGTTCTTGCGTTGAGATATTTGATCAACAAGAATCATTCAAGCTAGACATGATCGATCTTGCTTGTGGAGTGATTCGAATCTCAAACAATGTTCTTGCCTTGAGATATTCGATCAACAAGGTAATTCGAATCTTATTCCCCTTGTATTGATTCCTTATCTTATCAAAATCATAGACAAATTCCTAGATCACCCGGTAAGAATGTGGAGAAGAACTAAAACAGAATGGTTCCACCTACTCAAAACTAAGAGGGGATGCCGCCTACTACTAAAATCCAGGTTTTTGCAATAGTTGCATTCTTCTATGCAAGAATCAGACTTAGAAAGAAGAAAGAAGTTGTTTGGATCGGATAAAGTATGCTTAGGCTGTTCCTTCGCTGAGCACAACAGAATGAAGAGGAATTTGTATCATTTTCAATCCCTATTCTTATCGAATAGAAGGAAGGAGAAAAACCGAAATCTTCCTACTCGAAGAATCAGTCCTATAGTTTACAACTCTTCCTTATATAGTAATTTGACCTATTGCTCCGCATCCCCCCATCAGTTTACTATGAAGAGCAAAATCAAAAGGATCGAACTACCTACTCATTATTTGGAGGTGAATCATAGAACATTAAAAGCTGTGGTATCTTATGGACCTAAGATAGGGCACATCCCTCACGACATAAGATTGAAAGATCCAAACCTTCCTCTTCGGAGCGCAAACGGCCGTGGCCAAAACATATAAAGATTGGCTCACTCAGACATATCTATCCGTCTCGAGTCTCGTCTAGATCGATTCATAGATCGAATTCTATCCATATGTAGCAGTATCGCCGTGGATAGAGATAAAGATAGGGATCCATCTAGATCTTGATTCACTATTTGATTGATTGCCTTTTTCAACAAGTTTTCAATCTTAATGTAGACAAGGAAAGAGAGTTTGTCTATTATTACTTGCAGGATCGGAGCGTATACGAGCGAGCAGATCCCAGGTAATGGGTAAGCCCGTTATAGAGCAGTCGACTATCAGTATCAGATGGCCTAATTTCTCTTCTTTCTATTTTCTTTCGGGTTTCTTTCTTCTTTCAGGGGCCCATAACGCTAAAAGGTGGGGGAGAAGCAAACCGAACCTCTGATCAACCTGGAAACATAACAAATTCTCGGCGTCGAGAGAGATTTGAGATTGATTCCGTAAGTAACTCAGCGAGTGCTTTCTAAGAGGGGCTTGACTTGGAAGAAGAAAATGAAATACGAACAACCGCGCTGGTCGTAATAGATCCACTTTCACGCTAGTTCTTGCTCCAGCATGAAAGTTCCATTTCAGGGAAGGATGACGTACCATGATACTTTCCATTTTGTCGAGCCCAGCTTTGGTCTCTGGTTTGATGGTTGTACGTGCTAAAAATCCGGTACATTCTGTTTTGTTTCCCATCCCAGTCTTTCGCAACACTTTAGGTTTACTTCTTTTGTTAGGTCTCGACTTCTTCGCTATGATCTTCCCAGTAGTTCATATAGGAGCTATAGCCATTTCATTCCTATTCGTTGTTATGATGTTCCATATTCAAATAGCGGAGATTCACGAATCAGTCTTGCGCTATTTACCAGTGAGTGGTATTATTGGACTGATCTTTTGGTGGGAAATGTTCTTCATTTTAGATAATGAAACCATTCCGTTACTACCAACCCAAAGAAATACGACCTCTCTCAGATATACGGTTTATGTCGAAAAGGTACGAAGTTGGACTAATTTGGAAACATTGGGCAATTTACTTTATACCTACTATTCCGTCTGGTTTTTGCTTTCTAGTCTGATTTTATTAGTAGCCATGATTGGCGCTATAGTACTGACTATGCATAGGACTACTAAGGTGAAAAGACAGGATCTATTCCGATGAAATGCTATTGATTTTAGGAGGACTATAATGAGGAGGACGATAGACCCACTCACGATCTACTAAAGGGAAAGTAGCTTCAGTGGTTCGAATCCAAGTCGTGAGATGGCAGTGACGGTGAGGAAAAGGCGTAGGTTGAAGGACGACAGACCCACTCACGATCTCCTTATTCCCTCTGGTCATTATGGCGATTGATGATCCCTGAAACAATAAGTCAAAGTCCCTTAAAAAACTCCCAGTGTATAAAGGAAGGTGAAGGAGCGCGAAGAGGGAAAGGAATTATCATCATTTTCTTAGGGGGAAGAATCAGAGGAGAGAGAGGAGCGAAGGATCATTCTTCTTTCGTCTTTCAAGCGAGAGGAAAGAAAAGCAAAGAGGAGAGAGAGTTGGATAGGACAGAAGATAAGATGCTTTAACCTATTTACCGAGTGAAAGTTGTTGAGTGTTTACAGTTCCATCAAGGAATAAAACAAAGAAAGCTATTAAAGACTAAGACAGAGAGAGGAGGAGAATGAATCTTGTCTTGCTTTCGGCTTTCCCCTTATGATTTATTTAGAATAGAAAGGTAAACTCAGAGTTGATAACTAGGTTCAGGTGAAGGAGAAAGAATAAGCAAGGAGTATTGATCTTTTACAGTTCATAAATAGGGAGAGAGAGGAAAAGAGAAAGAAAAGATTCGAGACCCTACCCTAAGTCAAGTCCAGGACAGGGCAGAAGAGAAGATGCTTTAACCTATTTAATTTACCGAGCGAGTGAAAGAGAAGGTTCAAGTAAAGAACACAGAAAGATCAGTAGTGAAGCCAGCCACTTTACCGTTCAATAGCACATGGAATAGCCCAGAGGAACAGAGAAGAGCGAAGCAATGAGACAAGAATAGGCGAATGAATAAGGAGTGTTTACAGGAGAATGAATCGGAAAGGTGCGAAGCTGTGAGACCGAGTTTACCTCCTGAAATAAGGGAAGGGAATAAAGGTTCAGGTTTTCTCTTGAGGATTGACTGACAGTGAACGAGAAAGAATGTTGAGGATCAGAGAAAGAGAAAGAATGAAGAGAGAGTTTCGGAGAAGAGAAAGATCAAGAAGGAATCTTGAGGATTGACTTCCAGTGAACGATCATTGATTCTTCGATAGTCTTTCCTTCTACTTATTAATTACCTCGGCCCAAAAGACCTCGATTTTCTCCCTCAAAATAGGGTAAAGATAGACTTTGATCCCTAAAAATACGGGGGAGGATAGCTTTTTTCTAGTTTTTTGAGTGTTTACAGTCGAGTTACCGAGGGAAATAGGGTCAAATGGACTCTTTTATACCACAAAATACGGGGGGGGGGGGGGGGGGATAGAATTTCTTTGATTTCCTATGCTTTCCTTAGGTAAAAAGCTCTGACGAACTTTGACAATTATATGGAGATAGAATTTCATTTGATTGAAGCACCTTTCCTTAGGGAAAAACCTCTTTTAATGTTTTACAGTTATATGGAGATAGAAAAGAATTTATTGACGCTGCTGCTAAGGTGAAGGGGAGGAGCTCTGAGACCCATAGGGCGGAGCTCTAAGACCCATAGGGTGAAGGGGCGAAGAAGCTCGACTGGAAAGGAGAGGGGCGGAGCCGTGAGACCGATAGGGAGAGGAGAAAGATCAATTAAAGAATGAAGAGAGAGTCTTTCCTTCCAGTTCACTCTCATTGATTCTTCTTTCGTCTTTCCTTCCAGTTCTGTCGCATCTTCCTTTCTTCTTCTCTTCTTCTTTCATTCTCTAAACAAGGTAAAGCGTCTTCCTTCTTCCTTCTCATAACTCACAATAACTGGACTAGGAGTTAAGTCGAATTCATGCATCTTTCATTCTCGTCAGGGAATAGGGGCAAAGGTAATTAATCGGAAAGGGGCGAAGCTGATAGTTTACGAGGTTCAAGATTGAATGAATAGGAAGAGAATAAAGAGCAGTTCCAGAATAAGTAGGTTCAGGAGAAAGACTACTCTTTCCTTGTCAACTTCAGGTGCTATAAAAAAACTAACTAAAACAAATAGGAATGGAATTTAGGGCCAGATCCAGTATCGCTGAACAGCTAATAAAGTCAACAGTAGCGGTAGGTTCTCCAACTCTATAAAGAAACTGTACCGAGAAAGAGTTCTGTCCGCAAATTGAAAATAAATGGGCACAAAGCCAGTCGTTATTCTGGAACCTTAGCCCGAGCATCTTGTTATATCTTCGAGACTTGCTGGTCCGCTCTGTTAGGAGAACAAGTCCTCCCGTAAGAAGGCTTTCTTGCTTTCGCAGGGCTCGTTATATATAGCCTTATAACGAACGTAACGCGTTTAATGGACCTCTCCCCTTCCCTTGGTCCTCATAAAATGAAAAGTATGATAGACAATCAATTTCCTTCCTTCTAGCTTTGAAAAGAGATCCAAAGACACAATATTGATTTATAAAGGACCTCCCCTCGGCTCCAGGCTAAGGCATTATCTTCATCTTTGAAGTCTAGTCCCATCGGCCATGCTTTCTTTGTAGATGCCTCCTTAGAGAAATTCCCTTAGTCGCCCCGCAGGGAACCCATAAGAAGATCCCTACTATATGTATCAATAGATAATATATATCCCAATCTATAACAGTTATACCCATTTTCTCCAAAAATCAACTCAACCAGACTCTTCGTCGGCTGAGCAGTGAAGTAGCCCAGAGGTACGGGGTACGAACGACTAAGATAGCTTACTTGAAGTTGAGCCCTTATCACGATCTAGCCCCTTGTCTATATCATGGTCTATTTCTTTCATATAACCTGACTACTGTATGGCTTGCTAAATAAAGCGTTGTGGGATCAATGCATTCATAACCATCATATCTGCTCTTTCACTTTCAAGAAAAGGGATAGAATGACAGTCTATCAGTCTTACCAGTATGCAGACAAAAGAAAGGGAGTGTAGTTGCCGGTTAAACAAATAAGATTCTTCTTTCTTAATTATAGAAGGAATAAGGATCCCATATCGATCGAATGAAGATGGATGGGTTTAGATAGGTTCGTTCCAACTCTTTGGGACCATGAAAGAAGCAGGATCCCGCGCTGTTAAACGACTTTTCCACTTGTTAACGATCAGGTAGCCGCCTGAGTGACAGATACAGATCCATACTCCCGGCAGGATGTAGAAAGAGCTAGTGAAACGGTGGGTTTGGCCCCGCAAAGCTAGGATCCCAAGGATAGGCATTGTTTGCCTTGTGCTTGGACCTGCAAGGAGGAAGAGATAGCACAGTCTTATAGAGGGGGCCTCGCAATCCGTTGAGGAGAGGGAAAAACAAACCAAACCTACTGCACCCCTTGAGTAGGACAAGAAAGAGAGGACTCCCTTACTCTATCCTTATGGGAATGTCATTGCATCAAGGGACCTTGAGTGAGGGTTGGCTTACTCCACGTTCGAAAGAAGTATTACATCAACCATAGATAGGAAGCAAAGTCAGATTGGTGTCATAGCTAGAGTTAGGCCCTTGTTTCATGGATCTTATGAAAGGGCTCTTTCTTTTGGCTTATGGAATCTATAGAACTCGCTCGAGAAGACAAAAGAGGGAATGGAAGGTACTATAGGAGAAGGGTTCGTCTCTTTCCCCGATTCAATAATTAGGAATCTAATCTTTGTTCTATGTTTGGGAGTAAGCCAGTCAACATGCCCGCTGTGGTGTATGATCAAGCGATCTGATCCTATGTGCCTTTCTCCTTTTAGTGAAACATCCCTTAGCTCAGAACAGCCAGCGCCAAGTAACTTCATCCAGTTAAAAAAGAAGGATAAGAGGGAGAAATAATAGTTCGTTTGTGGTGAAGTCTTGGAAGTCAACTAGCTCGACCAGTTGCTTATAAAGATTTTCCAGAAGAAGGCAGAATTGCTACGAAGGCTAATCTGATAGTGACAGCATTTGTTGAACTATGTACCCTCCCGGTTGGATCCGCTGTAGAATCTCGCTTTACAACAGGTATGTCCGAAGTCTCCCCTTATAAATAAGCTTATAAGCCTTTTCTATTCCATTTGGAAGATAGTTCTATTCTAATCCAGGGGATGAAATTGCTCGTATAATGTTCAATCAGAGGGAAGGTTAAGCGCTTGAGCGAGCAGAAAAACTATATGCCTTTCTCACGCAAGATGCGTGGGCTTGCTTTAGGACAGAAACTGCTGATATCCGAATGGCGTACGGAGCAGCTTACCCTAAGACTTCTACTCTATCTTCGCGGCTAGATCGACAGCGGGGGCAACTCCAATATCCACTGCAACTCCAAGATATAAGGTTTGAACTGGCTCTGGCTTTGTTGTAAGGAGCACTTTATTCACTTCGAACTCAACCTCGTAGGAAGAAGGAATGCAGGATGGCCTGCCCCTTAGAAAGAATACTAGGCAAGGAAGAAGGCTATCTCTGGTCTTGGGACTGAAACCTTCAAACTCCAAAAGAATTTCCTGTCTCTAACGGTCCAGATATTGAATAACCTGTCCATGGCAGAGACAGAAAGAAATGGACCAGGTAAGAAAGATAGCGCCATATGCCAACTATCTTTAGCCTATCAATGGGCTATTCAAATCATTCCAATATGACTAACTAGTTACACTCCCTCTACCTCTAAATCCACTTAGTCTTGCATGAACTTTTGAGCATTTGCTATAACAGAACTAGAAGAGGGTACTCCCGCTAGATTAAGCAAAGTCCTTCTCTCTTTACACTATCTTACTCCTGGGTCCTATAAATGGAAGGGAACCCCCCGAAATCGAAAGAAGAAGCTGTGGGACTATTTCACGCAGTAAGTCCGGCAAGTCAAGAAGGAGCTCTAGTAGGTTATTCGGAGTAGGTAATGCCACTTGGTCTGGTTAGCTTGAAGCAAGGGTCAGGTATAGTCTAGTATAGTAGGGTGCAGTTCCCTTGAAGCGGGGATATCGTAAGGAATTGATGTAGCAGTTGAGAAATCCACTCGTTTAGCTGATAATCTTAGATAAATGAAAGAGGGACACCAAAATCTTGCATATCTGCCTTCTTATACATCTGACGACGGATAAAAGAAGGAGGGAAAACAGACTGGGTCAAACCAAAACAGGTAAGCGATCGTGAGGTCGCCTCCATAGGCTATCTGAAGAGAGTTTGCGCATTGCTTTAGATGCAAAGCAAGGAAGAAACCCCCCGGCTGACTTTACTATACAAGCACTTAACAGCCTTCGCATACAACATAGAAGTATACGGGCACAACTCCTTGGTAAGACTATCCGCAGCCACTAATCATCTTTGTTTTCCCATTAGGACCGCCAAGTCTTCGAATAACTTCTCAGTGGCGACACAGGAATTAGGGAAGGAAAGAGCTTTGTAAAGCGATTCATATAGATTACTTAAGGCCCTCTTCCCTGCTAGTACCCCTGTCCCATTAAGGTTAGAGGAATTCCCACAAAGGATAAAGATCAAAATAGAAGAGAATGAAGATCTACAGAGCAAAGATGATATGAACCAAGAGACATCATTCATACAATATACTTCAATGAAGATGTGAAGAAAATGTTGTCAAAATTATCAAAAGAGGTTGCAATTCATGTCACATTGAAGAGGAATGAAGTTTGATGGTTATAAATTTTGGGTGGGTTACAATTTAGAGTAATTTAGAGTTATTGTATTTTAAGACATTTTATTTACTTTAGGTTACATTTACATAATGGCTAATTATGGCCATTAAGTATGAATGTTACAACTTTTGGAATGCCTTTAATAGTTTGATTTTGAGGCTATATAAAGCCATGTATGTTGTATTTGTAAGGTAGACTTGGAAAATATAGTAAAAGAAGCATTTGTGCTCTTCTTTAGCCAATGGCTAAGTTTCTTTGCAATTCTATGTAGTTTAGGTTGCATGTAGAATCATTCAAGCTCGACATGATCAATCTTGCTTGTGGAGTGATTCGAATCTCAAACAAGTGTTTGAGATATTTGATCAACAAGAATCATTCAAGCTAGACATGATCGATCGTGCTTGTGGAGTGGTTCGAATCTCAAACAATGTTCTTGCCTTGAGATATTAGATCAACAAGGTAATCCGAATCTTACTCTCCTTGTAGTTGATTTCCTTATCTTATCAAAAGATGTTATCAATCTAAAGATTGACGTTGGTGATCAGCTTGCTGTCCCGTCCTCACTAGACAAAGAGTAGATCCTCCACTAATTATGGTATGCCGACACGGTCCCCTATATGGAATCCCTCCTTACGGGGAATCCTATAGGTATAGGTAGGGGAGGGCACCTTGGTATGACCTAAGGAGTGTGATCAAGAAAAATATGCAAAAATGATACAGAATACATTGCACCCTTATATAGTATAGAGTAAGATAATGGTCGTTCTCTAGGCCATAGGTATATTTGCGCGTAGGGTAGTGGCAACTCAAATTGAGGAAAAGAAAATGAGGTAAATCCATTTGAGGAAAATCCGTTATATGCCGTTAGATCAAAGTCTGAAA